>NC_028457.1:26349503-26357783 GCF_000263155.2 Setaria italica
ATTAGCATCAATGGCCATTTCCACCTTGTTCAAGTCACCAAAAATAGCTCTTTCTGAATTTAGGTCTAAGGCTCTAAGCTCTGCCACTGATGACAGCTCGTAGCTAGTAACATGGATTGAGCATTTTTTTTCAAATGAAACAAGTACAAACTATAACAGTTATGAACTACAGAATCCAAGAGACATGTAAAAATATCATAAGCATATGTGGCCAGACTCTTCACTGTCTCCGGTTGCCCTTCTTAATCTTGACAATTTAAAATCCGTCGTCATCTTCTGGTGGTGGCGGTTTTGGCTTGTTGGCTTTTGATGATTGCGGTTTTTGTGGTGGAACGGATGATGGTGGTTTCGGAGCTTCTGTGAGAGGATGATGATGAGGTGGATGAGTAGCGAGCGGAAGAAGAAACCACAATACATTGATTGAGAAAGCTAGCTGCAATACCTATCTTAAAAAGAGACGCAGAGGACATAGGAGTTCGCTCCTTCATAGACGACTCAACCTGCTGTGAAGGTCCTGAAATGGATGATGCTGGTGGAGCAGGTGTCTAAGCTCATGGAAGGGGATGATGATGAGGTAGATGAGTACCAAGCAGAAGAAAAACCAGATTTACATTGATTGAGAAAGTAGGTCATTGTACCTTGCTTTGATGCAGCTGCATGCAACACAGGATTTTCTTTCTTGATAGACGACTCAGCCTGTTGTGAAGGTCCTGAATCAGTTCCCCCTTTTGCGCATGATGAGAGTCCTAAACCAGTTGCTTCTTTATTGGTTGAGGGTCCTGGACCAGAGGCATCTTGGTTGTCTGAAGGTTTTGGACCAGTAGCTTTTGTCATGTCTGAAGTTTTTGAAACCACTGACATATAACATATCGGAACAAACATTATGACCATACAGTGCAAAGTTAGGATACAAATGCATCATGTTCTCTCTCTCATACACACATTGTGCTTCTGCCAGCTGCCTTAGGTAGTTAGGTTGGTGCAAGCAAAGTTCATTTAAGGTAATAGTGTTCCTATAGTATTATGCATATCAGAGGATTTTGTCTACCATTCTCAAATAGCTATCCTTATAGCAGATTTGATCATCTTGCTAGAAGATATTTGTGGCGGAGCACCTCGGATTAACTTAGCTAAAGCACAGTTAAGTCGCCTAACACGCGAATCACATGCTTTAATCAAGTTAATTCGACGATCCGTCGGATTTCATCTGATAAAACCACTTAGACAGGACCGAGTTAGCATAGCTCACACGAAGGTGAGTGGTTCCAGAGAATACAACAGATCAAATAAACAGTTCAACGATTTAGTACACACTGATTCGAAAATCAGTTTTACAAGATTCCAAAAGCAGCGGAAAGAAGAAAATAGCGGACGCTAGCGCCGGGGGTCGGATGTCCCTGATGAGGCCGATCGGGACATCAATGATCCCTCTCCTCACCGTCCGAGGAGGGATCCCACTCGACCGTGCATCCAGGAGGGAGCTGGGGCGGCCAAGTGCCAACGGCAGCACACTCAGAAGCTTCAGCTTCACCTGAAAAGAGATGCCACAACAAGGCTGAGCTTCTAAGCTCAACAAGACTTAACCGACCGATGGAAAAATTACTCCACCACTTCTAGACATGCAAGGCTCTTTGGCTGAGGGGTTTTTTTGCCAAAAGCAACTATATTAGGTCCTTACTTTTAATATTTTAACTCCGATTCTAAGTTCATTAACCAGCCTATTTTTGCAACTTATGCTAAGCAAGCACAGTTCCAACAATATGTATATATAACTCAAACATCAAGTTCATATCATCATCATGTTCCATCCTTACTCAGTGTAGCATAGCGATCAAGCAGTCTCAAACTGTGAGAGGCAGACGAATCGATTCGGGTTTCTTAACCATGCATGGCGAACCTAATCTCACGACATCCGCGCACCACCGAGGGTCGCTTCCTGTGTCGGCCGTCCCCATCAACCCCCTGACCCGTGTCAGGCCCACTTCCCTTGGTGCAATGTTCCGCAGACCCGGCCTCTGCCATTCTGCGACCACACTTGCCACCACATGCGGCCGCAGGGGAAGAGACAGTGGATCGAACCGCTCACGTCCAGGCTCAATCCGGTACTAGGCTTCCCCATCCCATACTGGGTATGAGATTAGTACTTTCAAACACTTGATCACGAACACCACCACTGTCAGACCTTAAACAGATTCAAGTAGACAGACGGGGCGATCCACCGACCACCAAAAGAGTTCACCAGGCCCTGCCCCGTCCACCGTCCTTATAGTTGTAACCAGAAGGAGAACAACCAACTCCTATAACTCGTGAGTGACAGGAAATCACTCGAATTTTACCAAGTCCTATTAAGCATTGCAACTACTCGGACTTAACAGGCTAGTGTTCAGATCAAGGGAACTAAGTCATGCATCTATGGTTTCAAACAACTCCTATAACGTAAATGCACATACATACGAAAGAAGGCATGTGCAAGTTTAGAAAGTTGGGGTCATGCTCCGGGGCTTGCCTTCGAGTGGGGCGGAGGCAAACTGGTCTTCTGCGGGTTCTGCTTCAGCTCCTGCGGTCGGCGGCTCGGCTACTGCTCCGTCTTCTGGCACCGGATGCAGCTCGTATGTGCCGTCGGCAAGATTTAGTTCTACACGGAAGTGCAAATGCAGGGGTTAAGCATTTAGACGGTTATTTCAACAACACTTGCACGCTTTAGCTCAGGAACTTGTAGCGAAGCTGCAGGAAAAAGGTGTGGAATTCCAAGCTTCAGTTGATAGAGAACAAGACGAAAAGGTCGGGTTGGGATAAACTTATAAGCTGACCTCAGACCTAAGGAATAACTGTACCGGGTTCCTCAGACTTAACACAGAGAAGTCCCCGAAATTTTACACAGATACCCTCGGGTCAAAGAAAAAGATACAGCTGAGCCCTCGGGCGAAGCGGACAAGGGTCGGCGAAACAGACAGGGTCGGGCGAGACGGAAAAAGGGGTCGGACGAACCGGAAAGGGGTTAGCAGCTTACCTTTAGGCCTACTGGTGAAGTCTTGGGGTCAGGAAGGAACAGACTTAGGTGGAAGGACTAAGGCGCTAAGGCTTGGATGGCGGCGAGGTTCGACGGTGCTCCGGCGGCGGCGGTGCTTCTTGTAGACAACAAGCAAGCTCTAGCACCGTGTGGAGGAAACAGGCAGCTGGCGAGTTGGGGGAAGCGGGTTTGAGCGGAGAGGGGAAGTTCCTTAAGAGCTTAAGCAGCAACGCTCAAGTGCGAGCAGAGTAAGGTGCGGCGAAGCAGCGATGGTGAAGGAAACTCCGGTAGGGGCTCTGGTACTCCCTTTTATAGTTGCGCGGAAGAGAGAGAGAGAGAGAGTTTGAGCAGCGCGAAGATCAGATCGAAGAGGGTGGAGTGCTCTGCCGTGGCGGCGATTGGGCGGCGCCTCCATTGGCCGGCGAAGCGGAGCTTCGGGGACAGGGTCTTTGGTCATTGGGCACTGGAGATAAAGCCGGCGTAGGCGCGGTTTTGCCGGGATGAAGAGTTGGCGAGGGTGAGCACGGTCTGGTCACGTCAAGCGGCGGATTGGGGGTGGCGACTCGACTAGCGTGTGATAGGAAGGAAAGGCACTGCAAGCGAGGTCGCTGCAGACGAGGTGACAGGGTGAGGGGTGACGCTTGCAAGCGCAGATCAGTGGCTTTGCCGGGGCACGTTACTGGCGAGGCGGAAAAAGGAGCTGTCTCTGCCAGAGCTGTGGTTGGCGAGGACGGTATCGTCGTGGAGCGCGCGCGTGGGCAGCGCAACTGCGAGGGAGACGGAAAAGCTGGAAGGCATCGAGGCGCGCGGTCGGGGATCCGGGCGAGATGATGGGTGCGGGAGGTGAGGCGGTCTGGCGCGGCGGCGGCCAATCCTCTGTCGCAGTGGCGACAGAGCGCCTTGGCGTGGCTGGCAAGGGTGCGTGCGGGATGAGGCGAGGCAGAAAGGACTGCAGGGGCTTCCGCGCGCGATTGGGAAGGAGGCGCGCTGATCTATCTTGTCGCGGCCGGCGACTGGGCGAGGTGGTGCTCGTCAGGGAGGTTGAGCCACGCGGCAGAGAAGCTCTGAAGCGGGGCGCATGCGGCTCTGGCGCGTCTGACTCGAGAGATCCGTGGGATCTGGTTTTGGGTCCACCATCCAGTCTCTGGCTCTCCCATAGCTCTAAGATTTAGAGGAACACTGGTTTCGGGACTTTAGAGAAGAGCTGCCTTTTGCTGGGTTGGTGCGATTTTGCTAGGTTTTCGGGGTTGGGCTTGATGGAGACTGCAGATGTGGGATTTGCCTGGAGATTAACTCGGCTAATTAAAACAAGGTCGTTACAATATTTTAAGCATATTACTAGCTATGCAACTTCAATAAAAAATGGAACAAAGTACAGATAAATACCTTGGCAGCGGGAGCAGTAACAACGAACCTGACATGCAAGTAACCTACAAGTTAAATGTTAAAGCTTATATTTTGAAGGGTGAGATAACAAAAAAGAAATCTAAGTTTGGACTGTGGAAAACATACTCTGCTGTAATGTCGATTTCAACACTCTATCTGGACCAACAACTGAATGATTTGAGCGGCCAAATCATCTACATGTGCAGGTATCATAAGTTCAATCCCGTCATCATCCTTGAATTTCTCTTTCCAAGGCTTAAAAGACTTGTCCTGGAACAAGAAGAAAACCCAACAAATAAAAGATATTGGGGTGATTCACAGGAGCAAATTAAGAAAAAGGAGAATATTTGTTTATAACAGCGACATTAAAGGGATAATTCACCTATACTTGTGTTGTTAACTGTGTGTATTTGAGCTCATTTGGCCAATGTACTTGTACATATTTCGCCAAATGACATGATAGAGAAGTGGATCAAGAGTTTTTTTATGAGGAAAAGGCATCTCCAGTTTTACTGTACCCATCTACACTTTTTGCTAAAATATGGACAGATTTTTCTAAGATAGGTTAACCGCTATCAAAGTATTAGTTCAAACATGGTAAATTTAATCATGCGAAATAAATTAAAATGAGAAAGAAACTTACAAAGCGATGCTCTACGCCATGAGTGAACTCATCCCGCATGAGACTGAAGATGCTATTCTTCTTGTTTTGGTAACCTTTCCCCCTACTCTCAGCCTTAGCAATTATATCCTTAAACACTGCCAGTTTTGAGAGGCGCCTGAGATAATCAGTATTGCTAGGCATTTCAGCATCCAATATTATCTGTTGCCATTTCAGCTGCTCAGACTGACACAAGCTTTTATACTTCTTTCTCAAGAGCACTAGCAACATACCCCTATCAATGGACTCAATGCAGGAGATATGTGTCTCAATATATAGTCTTTCATTTCTCAATAATGTCGGATAACTCCGTGATTCAAGAAATACAATTAGATTCTCTAAATAGGGTGGGTACTTTGTGTTCAAGGAGAAGATGGACCTTATCGGACGAACCAACTCTCTCAAATTAGCTTTCAGGTTATGTGAATCAAGGTTCAGTCTAGCAATGATTAAAAACCTTAACATGTTCATTGACAATCTTGAAATGCTCTAGTGTAAACTGGCCTACCCAGCTCTTGCCCTTAGCAAATGTCTTGGTGAAACATTTCAACAATGACAAAAGGATTCTGCAGCCTTTCTTCTCCATATTTACAGATTCCTCACCATCTAGGCAAGGAACTTTCCTTAAAAACTTGCCTTTATTTTCATCACAATATTTAGCAAGGCTAGGAGGCCTAGAATATATATAATTTAATTATGAGACTAAATCCAAAATGTAGCATGTGTTTCACCTTTTCTATTATGGATTTTGAACTTTGAAAATTTGTAGGTTTTGGAGGAGATTGGCCCGGGTTGCTTTGCGCATATAAATACTAGAAATTTAAGTTGGTATCTGTTGTAAATTTGAGAAACTTGAGATTTTAACGAACTTTATCAATAACGCTGCAAAAAAAACACGATGTTCCAACTGGCGCATCGGATGGACATGGGCCTGTATTACCCAATTAGCCCGTAGACAGGCCCAAAGGAAATAGACGTGAGTGGATTATAACAAATTATTTTGGGAGCTAATTTTTGAAAGGTGTTGGAGGAAGGGATTTTTTTACTCCCTGGTCCAAAAATAACATTTTAGGACTATAATTTTGTAGCATTGCTGGAGATGCTCTAAGGATCTCTGCGGGCACCCGATGGCAAAAAGTGACTGATTTAGTTGTGTTTTTTCAATCGGTTTTTGCTAGGTAAGGTAGCCGTGGGTTGTTCTTTTGGCTGAGGTTCAGTTGTTTCTTCAAAATCTGACTCCATTGGACTGCATGATCTCTCTTTGTATCAAAAGCATATGGAAACAACGATCAAAGATGTCCGAATTGATTTTGGATATTTCCGAATCTAAACATCTCGATTTTGTTTTCGTTGTGAAAAAAAAAATAACCATCGATTCGGTCGTGTCCTCTAAAACGGGTCCTCTCTCACGTCTCACTTCGCACGGTTGCCACTGGTTATTACTGCTTGTGCATTTTCCGTGTGAAAAATATTACTAGCTGTTTTCCTCACTGGGCCCGCTTGTCAGCCCCCACCCCTTCTGTTTCTTCCTCCCCTTCCCTCAATCCCTCCCAATTCCTTTCCTCGTCCCCAAACGCACCACCCCAGCTCCAGCTCCAGGCTCCAGCTCCAATGGCGCCGCCGCATCAATCGCCCCCTTCCTCTCCTTCCCCGCGGTACCCTCTCCGCGTCCAACGCTATGTGTGCCCCCGCCGGGACCGCTTCGTTCGCCGGGAGCTGGCGGCGGCGCCGGTTCGCCGGCCGCCGCGGGCTGAATGAGGAGCGGCGGGAACGGCGCGGAGCCCTCCGGCGCTACCGCGCTTCCCTCCACCACGAATCTGGCTGGGGGACGCGCGCGCCGCTGCGAAATGGCGGGGGCGCGCGCCCCGTCCGCAGGTCAGCCGGGGCGCCGAGGCCGAGCCCGCGGTGATACAATCATACAAGCAGCAGGTAATTAGTTAAGCGCGGCCCTAGTCTTCTTCTACTACTACTACTATGCTTGCCGCTCGTTTGCTGCTTTGATCCGCTAACCCGCCGGCCATTGGTGGCCGCTGCAACTGCAAGAAAGGACCCCAACGATTTCGGTAGCTGACTTCGCACGGCACGAAGGTGGAGGTGGATAGTCAGATAAGATTCCGCACAGCAGCCCCTGGAGTTTTCAAACTTGCCTGCCGCCTCAACTGAAATGAAAACGGCCACCACGCTGATCACACGCCCATATTGTAGGGATTTGGCTGGGCATTAACCAGGCCAGGCTTTGCCTATATGTATCGTCATGTAACCTGTTGCATAAACATCGATTGCTGCATATACTGTTATATAGGACGATACGGCTATGCCTAAACAAAGCAATGGCATGCGTCACCATTGTACTGTTTGCTTGATTTATGGGCATGCATCACCATTGCACTGTTTGCTTGCTTTATGAGTTAACTGAAAATGCGGAGTTCATATGAAAAATATAATAAGACCTTTCTTGTCGGTTATGAGACCACAGTTATTGTCTCATATAATTAGCAAATCGGCGAGTTGATGATGGGTAACCTGTCTAGCAAAGGCTTGCAAGAAACACTAACATGTTGCTTGGGGCGGCTGACGGATTGATAAGAGAAAATAGCAACTGCAAAATATAAAAGGTTATCAAGTTGTCTGCAGGCAAGATATTAACATACTCAAGTGTGGAGCAGGTGATGCTTTTAGCTAATGGGTTCGCTTGTTAAGAATGAATCTAGCACCAGCCATCTCAGAGGTCAGAGCATGATGGCGTACGCCCAAACGTAGAACCATTGAAGTTGACTTTCTCTCCATACCTCATGTCAATGGCCAGATTAGCGCGTTTTAGGACATTTTTATTTTATGCCTTACAATTTTGGTTAGCTTCTAATCCTGGTGTTGGTTCAAATTCAATTTCCTAGTATCTTTATGTTGCTTGGTACAACTGGAACTCCCAATGTCAGTTTTTAAGTTGCACTTTCTTGGCATTTTAGGGGGTGTTTGGGAGCACTCCACTCCACGAAAAACTGCTCCACTCCACCAACTCCGAAAATTTTGCAGCCAAACGCGTCTAGCTCTAGCAACTCCGGCTCCAGGAAAAAGGTGGAGCAGGGGGGTAGATCCACGTTTTTTGTGGAGTACCTCAAGAGGTGCTCCAAAAACCCCCTTTACAGACCTCCTCGTGGAGTTGGTGGGTATTTACCCACCATTGCCACTCGTTACACAGGTTACCGGTTCGCGAAACAAAAAA
>NC_028457.1:26362248-26365952 GCF_000263155.2 Setaria italica
CCCTACCCCCCCCCTCCTCTGATTCTCTACCTCTGGGCTTTCTCCGTCTGTCTTGGTATTGTTTTGTGCGTGAGGGGAGCTCGATGGTTCCGCCAGGGGAGTAGGACGGCAAGCCCCAAGCGGGAGGAGGAGGAATATGGCGGTCTGTGGATAGGAATGAGGATGACGGGTCACGAGTCAAATGGATAAGGAAGCTCGGAAGAAAAAGAAAGGGGCAGGAAAGTAGGAAAAGAGGGGGGAAAAGAAAAGAAATAAGAAAAAAAGAGAAAATGCATTAATTTTTTCATTTCATATGATAAATCACACTACAATTGAGGGAGAATGGATAAGGAGGATGGGGAAAGGGAAGGAAATGGAGTGAAGAAATAATGGGAAGAAAAGAGAAAAAGAAAAGGAAAAATGAGAGGGGTATTATAGACATTTCATCGTCTTATCCATGTTACACAGCCAGGAGAAGCCGTTTTCCCAATCATTTTTTCAACCAGACAAGCCAAAGTCAAAAAAAGTTGCTTCATCGGAGAAGCAACAGTCGCAGCCATTTTAGCCACAGCCGCAGTCTTGCCAAACGAGTCCTGAGACTGCTAAAGTTCTGTAACCGTCTCTGCATGAGAGCTCGAGGCATGTCTAGGTTGTGTTACCATCTCTAGGCCACTACGAACCAAGTTGAAACTGAGTCCAACTAGCTTTTGAGTTCGAGCACTGTGTCCAAGTCTAAAGCTATGCCAGGATATCACATATCAGGCTGTGTGAAGACATCAACTCTAGGGACATCTTGAGAAAACAAGTTAAGCAGGAAATTGTTGGATATTTAATTTTTTTTCTTGGGTATAAAAAGTAAAGTTGGGATGCATACATGTCAGTGCTGGAACTCAGTAATAGCTTCCTGTAGTTGTTACTTGAATGAATAAAACCTACACGGTTACAAGAGGATGGTAGTGAGGACAACCTGTTTGGCTGTTTAGCTGTGGCCTGTGCTGCCACTGGAGTTTTCAGTTTAACTGAAAAGTTCATAATAGTTATGCATAGGGTGGTAAAGCGCAGCCATATAGAAATAAACCCTACTTAGCTTAAGACGAGATGAAAACATAGTGCTTATGTGTAATTCAGTTTCTATCTTAGTTGTTTTTGGTTTAGAAGTATATAATTTATATATGCACACCTCATCTTCGTACTACCTTTATTTGGTAGTGGCGCCTATATAAACCCCTGTCCGCTCCACATTCTCCACAGAATCTGCATTGCTTGCACTCTATTCTACTGATCCTCATATTTGGCCACTGAGATGAACCAGGAAATGCTGAATCTCGCAGACAATCAGCAAATGCTCATTGCTGGTGCTGCGCTGCTACTCGCTACCATCACCTTCATCAAGCTCCTCGTGTGGTCTGGTTCTAGAGGCAAGCATCTGCCACCAACTATCCTGGCGTTGCCGGTGGTTGGTGGGCTGATCCGGTTCATGCGTGGCCCCATCTCCATGATCTGGGAGGAGTATGCGCGTCTTGGCAGCGTGTTCACCCTCTGCATACTCAACCACAAGATCACCTTCTTGATTGGACCTGAGGTGTCCCAACACTTCTTCAATGGTCATGAGTCTGAGTTGAGCCAGCAGGAGGTGTACAAGTTCACTGTGGCAGCGTTTGGCCCAGGAGTTTCGTTTGATGTGAAGTATTCCGTGAGGCTGGAGCAGATCCGGATCTTCACTGAGGCAGTCCGTGGTAACCATCTCCGCAACTATGTCGGTCAGATGGTTTCTGAAGCTGACGTGATAATTACTTCCTTTGAATTCATCCATGTTTTATTCTGAACACTGTAATGGTTACTTTGATCATTTAGCAATACTGAGGTCAGGTGCTTCTTATTATTGGATGCCAATGACTTAGACACATACTCTGTTGTATCCGTACACTACCTGGCCTACGTTTGTCTTATTGTCCAATAACCTGGTGGTGTTATTGAGCTCTGCAATGTGCATTAGTTTCTCAGATTAACCCATTCAACTCATTAATTGGATAGTTTACTATATTGATGTGCTAGAGAAATATGGTACGATATTCAGATGGCATAATTTATACTCTGAGCCATTCCAGTAGTCCTCTCCGGTACTGAGTATCATAAGTTCATTAATTCTGGTTTGCCACTTGTACAACCAACTTAAATTTTTGCAACTGTTTTTTTTCGTGAATATACATACCATTTTTTCTGTGACAGCTGTTGCACATTTTGGCTTAACCTTTACTGCTATTCTCCGTGTTTGCTTTTAATTAGCATGCCAAGATAAATGCTATTTTCTGACAGAGACTTTATTTGTCTGCATTTGTTATCTTTGCGCATCAGGTTGACAGTTAATCTCACTTATAAATCAAACATTACGTGCAGGAGTACTTCACAAAGTGGGGAGACAGTGGCACTGTTGATTTGAAGTATGAGCTGGAGCAGATCATCCTACTGATTACTAGCCGCTGCTTGCTTGGAAGGGAGGTGCGAGAGAATCTCTTTAATGATGTTGCCACCCTCTTCCGTGATCTTTGCAATGGGATGCAGCCAGTGAGTGTTATATTCCCCTACCTCCCAATCCCTGCACATCGGCGCCGTGACCGGGCACGGGCACGGTTGGGAGAAATGTTCTCCACCATCATCAAGTCCCGCAAGGCCTCTGGGCAGTCTGAGGAGGACATGCTGCAGCGCTTAATTGATTACAAGTACAAGAATGGGCGCCCCACCACAGAGGGTGAGATAACTGGGCTACTTATAGCAGTACTCTTTGGCGGACAGCAGACTAGCTCTATCACCTCGACCTGGACAGGGGCCTACCTCCTTCAGTTCAAGCAGTACTTTGCAGCTGCTGTGGAGGAGCAGAAGGAGGTCATGAAGCGGCACGGGAACAAGATTGATTATGACATCTTGGCAGAGATGGACGTCCTCCACCGTTGCGTCAAGGAGGCTCTCAGGCTTCAACCGCCCCTACCCCTATTGTTCCGCTACTCGCACTCCGACTTCACCGTGACAACCAAGGAAGGCAAAGAGCTTGTCGTCCCCAAGGGCCACATGGTCGCGACGTCCCCGTCTGTCGCCAACAGGCTCCCCCACATCTACAAGAACCCTGACACGTATGACCCCAACCGGTTCGCGCCTGGAAGGAATGAGGACAAGGCGGCAGGCGCCCTGTCGTACATCCCCTTCGGAGGCGGCAAGCACTGGTGCATCGGCCAGCTCTTCGCCTACCTGGAGATTGAGACGGTGTGGGCGCACCTGCTGAGGAACTTCGAGCTGGAGCTGGTCTCCCCGTTCCCGGAGAGCGAATGGAACTCGATGGTCGTCGGCGTCAAGGGCGAGTTGCTGGTGAAGTACAAGCGGCGCAGGCTCGTGGTTGGAAACTAAGACCAGCCTGGTTCTCGTGCCCCAGCTCTGTCTAGGTGTTTCAGTTGTTCCCCTGTGTTACTAAGATAGTGTTTGGTTGGTGCTAAGGTAATGTAAACGCAAAGGGAATCAGATTACAGTGTAGTTGGTGGTGGAATGGGTGATTGCCCTCTTTGTTTGGTTACACTCTGGTAACGTAATTAGGTAGTGTTTGGTTGGCTCAAATGTAACGTAATCTGATTACTGAAGGTAACGAATCCCATTACATATGTTTGGTTGCGGTGGTTTGTAATCAATTGACACTGTAATCGAATCCCTTACCTAAATAATATCTATACAAGCTTGCT
>NC_028457.1:26367150-26369931 GCF_000263155.2 Setaria italica
GCAAATTAGGAGCGGACATTTCCTCAGGCTTTTATGTAAACCGGGTACCATTCTCAGAAAACTAACATCTAATCCAATATAGTTCTTGTGTTAGCAGTCCAAGAGAGGCCAAACTACTTGTAGATTTTATAGGCCATGGCGAAACTCTTGAACCTGTTGGTGGTCCTTGTTTTTGTAGTAGCCATGTCCATTGAGGGCACACAAGCTGCCTGCGGCGATGTCCTCAAAGACCTAATTAAAGAATGCCCAGCAATACGTGATGCCACCTAAGGACCCAAAGATCCCTCCTTCAGATGGTCGCCGCGGTCTGGTAAAAAAGCTGGATTTCCATGCCTGTGCTCCAAGGTCATCAAGGATATTGACGCCATTGTGTCAATGGAGAAGGTTGCATTTGGTGCCGAAAAAGACGGGAGGGCAGTTGCGCACCGGTACAAGTGCGGAAGTAACTCTTTTATGTGGATATTTACAGGAGTATTATGTTAGATTACGAGCTACACACCCGCTCGTTACTATGCCCCTCGCCGCTATCGTTCCAACCGTGCACCTGGGGAGAAGAAAGGAGAAGGAGAAGAAAGGAGAAGAAAAGAGAAGAAAGGAGACTGACAAGTGGGACCCATTCACATGGGTATAATAGACCATTCACAACAAGTGCTAATGTTTTTGGAGCTGGAGCACTGCCATTAGCCAAACACGTGCAGCAGCTCCATGTTTTTTTGGAGTTGGTGGAGTGGAGCTAGGAAAGTGTGGAGCTGGTGGAGTGGAGCTGGTTTTTCTGGAGTGAAGTGCTCCCAAACAGGCCCTTAGTATGCATTCCACAGGACTTTTGATCTCACATCGCTAGTGTAGAATCTATTTTGATTCACCACCTCCCTTTCGCTGCACTGTTTCGGTGCTCTTACATGTGCCTGGCCGCCTGCTTCAACATTGAATCAAATCAAATTATGAACATAGCGTCCTGTTTAAGGACCATAATGTTGGCACTTGTGGTACGGTGCTGAACACTTTGGCTGTTTTGTATTTTACCAGCTAATGTATTCATCTTGATTGGAATGTCTGATAGATGCTGCATCTATTGAGAGCTTTGTGTCACATAGACTCATAGTGAAGAATTGCTTTTTGGCTAGATATTCGATTTTTTTGGGTTCAGTAGAGCATATTGTAGGAATCAAAATTGGGCAATCTGTCTGCCAATTGGAAGTTTTGGGCAATCAGTTAAGTTTATTCAGTTCGTTGATCGGATGGACAGAGATGGCTCAAAGGTAAAATGGAAGAATGCCTGAGATGTGGTTGACTTTGGAGTTTTCCAGCTTTTTATTGGAATGAATCCTGTGGTTTTGGATAACCGAGTTGTTCATATGCTAGCTAGAACTCGGAAGGTCCTAATTAAATCCTGTAGATGATGTGACACCTTCTACATCACATGTTCAGTTCTTTGATATACAAAAGAACCTTCTTTTGTGTTAGTTTTAGTATAGATACATGTAGTTTGAAACTTAGAAAGCTGCACACAATTTTACAATTCAAAAAATCTTAAGAAGAAAAATGCAAGTATCAAGGCTGACTAGATTAATGAGTAGGAGTCTGAGGCCCCCTTTGGTAGGGCTTCCAAACCGGCTTCACCACCGGCTTGTGGTGAAGCCCTTGAAGGGTTACGAGGTAGGCTACGCTAGCGCAAATCAAAAATTTTCTACCGCGTAAATCAGAAAAACTGTCATATAAGGATCACGGGATTACCACTCGACGCACTGGTGCGGAAGATGTAGAATCGCGTTGGGGCAGCGAAGTCGATCAGCGTAGTCGAACGTAGTCGATCACGTCGATGTCGAGCAGCTCCTCAGCAGCTCGTCCACGTGCAGCAAGATCGTCCTCGTGCCGCGGCTCGTCGGCGGCTCGTTGTGGCTCGTCGGCGGCTCGTCCAAGTGCTGCAAGCGCAACACCTCCAAGGTATCCACACGTGCAGGGAGGAAGCGTCGCAAGCCGGACTGCTAGATCCGCGAGTTGCAACAGGCGAGGGCGTGGGAGGCGCGGCAGATGTGTTTCGCCAAAAAGGTGTAAACCCTAGGGCGCCTCCACCCCTCTATTTATAGAGGTTCCTAACGGGCCTCTAGGTCCGAGGCCCATTAGTACTTCTAAACCTAATCCAACTCGGATCACATCCGAATTGGGCTTCCAGCCCCTTAAGTGTGTGACCCTATGGGTTCGGATACGTATAGACATGGCCCGAGTACTCCTACTCGACCCAATAGTCGGTAGCGGCCTCTAGCAAGACGTGCCAACTCCTATACGCACACGAAGATCATATCAGACGAACCGTCACACCATTATGTACATGCTATTCCCTTTGCCTCATGATATTTGGTCTAGCTTCAAGCCGACCGTTCTTTCTCGATCCTGTGATTCAGAATCCCTTTGTCGGTTAACTCTTAACCGTACGTAGCATGGCCATGCATTTTCGAATCCGATCACTCGAGGGGCCCAGAGATATCACTCTCAATCAGAGAGGTGCAAATCCCATCTTGATTGACCATGTCTCACAGCATGCTTCTTGACAAACCCGAAAGCTACCTTTTTAACTACCCTGTCACGGTGTAACGTTTGATAGCCCCTAACTAAGTCGATCCACATCTTGAATACATGCGACAATCTCAAGTCTAAGGACAAAGCGTACATATTGTGTAAAGAGAGAACTACTTCTCGTGTTGGGTCAGTCCTAGCACATGTCTCCACATGTGCCCACATTATTAGTTTAACATCTCCATGTCCATGACTTGTGAAACATAG
>NC_028457.1:26382677-26399449 GCF_000263155.2 Setaria italica
CCGTAATCAGATATAGCACCCACACAGTAATCTGATTACGTTACCAGAGTGCAACCAAACAAAGAGGGCAATCACCTATTCCACCTCCAAATACACTGTTAGATTACTGTGTGGGTGCTATATCTGATTACGGTGGGGAAGGAGGGGTAACAAGCTTGTATAGATATTATTTAGGTAAGGGATTCGATTACAGTGTCAATTGATTACAAACCACCGCAACCAAACATATGTAATGGATGGGATTCATTACCTTATGTAATCAGATTACGTTACATTTGAGCCAACCAAACACCACCTAAGTGTTAATAACTTGTGTACCTGTCCAGCTGTCCTGTTAAGATCCTCCTGTTCATGGTTCTGTTTGATGGCGCGAAACCAGAAAATGAACAGATGGTGGTTGTACACTTGTAATGAATAAACTTGAAGTCCCCGGTGTGAATGAATGTATATCATCTTGTTGATGCACTCTGAATGTCTGTTACTTGTGCCGGGGGTTGGATCGACCTGCATAGGCGGGAGGGGTGGGCATTCAGGTAATTCGGGTAATCTAAAATTCAGGTTATGAATTGCTACCCGGTCTACTCTTGAGAAAAGGAAAACCCGAATGTTCAAGTACCCATTGAACTACCTGAAAATTCGGGTACCCGAAAATTTTTATCTCCATTTTATTGAGTTATTATTTTTTCCCGAATTACCCATTGAACTACTCCTATCATCTCTCCCCAACAGATAACAACTCAATAACATGGAGATAAAATAATGACTCAATCAACATACCATATATCAGACAAAAAGATGAATCGTTGGATCAAATGAACAAGCAATCCAATTTGCTAGCTTCTTTTTAACGTGGAGGTGGAGATCAATGCAGCTGCACTGGCGGCATGAAGTAAAGTTCGGGTAGCAGGGCTAAATACCCGAATTTTTCGAATTAAATTCGAGTTTCTCAATATCGTACCCAAGATAGTGATCGGGTATTTCGGGTTCGGGTAATTCGGGTTTAGGTTGGGGGTTCAGGAAATTCTTCCCACCCCTAGCGGGAGCTTCACTGACTCAATGGCTGCAGTGAGCTCATCGCTGCAGGCTAGCCGAGGCTGGTCCACCTCAAAGAGGCACATATCGCAATCTATCCATGGTTTTCTGCTGTCTTTACTCTCCCGGAGGTCGGAGGAGCCGCCGGTGGATCATCAGCATCGATTCAGTCGTTCGGCTCGTTCCTAGCTACCGCAAGCATAATTTGTGTAGTAGGCCTATTGGTCATACGAAGGATATAAATAATGTGTATTTATGATCCACCACCGAACGGGCATTTGGTCTAGTGGTATGATTCTCGCTTAGGGTGCGAGAGGTCCCGAGTTCAATTCTCGGAATGCCCCACATTTATTTTTTTTCTGCCTGTTTTCTTTTTTATTGGAATCTATACCAGTGAAATCAGATAAGAACAACTGCCTTCTGCGCAAAAAGAAAAGGTTAGATTAATGGCCGGCTCTTAAATAGAAAAAACCTTTGTTTTGCCCTAAAAACTAGAAACCCTTTTTCCCCTGAAATTTGGAACATATTTTACACAAGAAATTACATCCCGAGTTACAAGCAGATCAGTGAGAGAGAAAAAAAACGGAATCTAAATGTAGAAAATAACGGGGCCATCTTTTCATTCCTCGTCTCCAATCTATCTGTTGCCCGTTCCTCGAGCTTGCCCCCCACGAAGACGTCCAAATTCGGCAGACGTTTCGTTTCGGCTGCCGCCAAATTTGCAGAGAACAAGAATATGCGCCACAGTATCTCACCTGATCTCGCTGCAACTCCCCCGGTGTCACGCTAGACACGATTCGTACGAAGAGATGCTCGACGTCTCCCGCGTGGACTGTGGTCTGTGGAGGCTTTCATCATCCCTCCTCTGAGACCGTAGAGTGCCATCCTCATTGGCGTGGTTGGGCCGGCGAGGGGACAGACGGGCCGACCCCGATCTGCTAGTGATCCACGCAGCCTTTTGGTTTTCCGGCCCAAAAGATTCCTCGAACCCGCCGTGCGCAACAAAACAGCCACAGATGACGTAGACAAACACCATCATCCATGAGAAGGGAAAAAAAAAAACACAGTCGATCGTTTGGATTGGCAGCGTGATCGAGAATCCCAAAACCCAATGCAAGAGAATTCACTTGGTTAACAGGAGGAATGTAAGAAGCTCCCTCGTGCCATGGAACGGCGTGTGACGAGCGGTGGGAGGAAAAAAAAAAATCAAGCATGGAAGCTAGTAATATTTTGCTTACAAGGGACATATAAAAAAAACTAAAAAGAGGCAATCCGTGCCGTGATTCCCCAGCCTTGACGGCGACGAACCAACCGGCGATTTGGCCCATGCGCTAACACGCCATCGCCTGGGACTAATTCATCTGGCGCGGAGCGACGACGGCTGCTGCTGCTCGCTGTTCCGTGCATGGCAGCGGATTCTTGGGATTTTGATTCTGTGAAGCTGCGATTCGATACCAGCCTGCCCTGTCTGTCACCCTCCTCTCCTTATCCGGTATTCATTTTGCACGCTGACCCTCTCGTGCCCATCGAATTACGTATGTGCCCAAGAACGTGCACAGCAATCTGTATCGGGACCCGCGGCGTGCAGTCTCTTTTCTTTAGCCAAAAGAAACAAGGCGGCCTTTTTTTTCCGCATTCGTGCACGAGCACCAAAGTGGTTTCGTTGTTAGCCTTTTATCCCTCCACTAATTTAAAATAAAAGGTCTTTTGCCCTTCCACTTTTTTTTTTGAGAAAAGAGTCCTTATCCCTCTATAAGCATATATTAAACATGAGAAAAATCAAAGTTAAAAGTACTAGAATGTGATCACTGTTCAACCACGCGAGCCCAGCTTCGAATGCATGGAACCCAATCACCATGGCATGTGTTAGCAATGACATATGGCATATATAGGGGCCAAGCCCTCCCTCCAAAACCAAGAAAATTTTCACTAAAAAGAAAATCTAAATTTTGATAACATTTTGAAAATTCTAACACTATTAGCCTCCATAATAAGTTAAAGTTTCCAGCTCCACCATTGTGTGTAGTAGAATGTAGACAAACATATAAGAGTAAATAAAATGGGAATGGGCAGATGAATGATGGCATGTGACACGGGACACATTATAAAACAAAAATATCTTTCAATTCCAAGAAGCCATACAAATCGAAATGTAGGGAGCATTAAAAATTGATACCTAGAGTGTCTATTGACACCTTTTCTGAATTGAAAACCTCTCCATAGTTACATTGTTCTGGATAGAGTTATGAAAGTTCTAGTTCCGAATTGACCGTGTTGATTATATGATGATTATACTAATTTACAAACTTCAACGAGTTTCTCATGCTGTTTGAAATGTGTGCTTGTCCTGGTTGTTGAATCTATTACAACGTCTTCTTCATCTGTTACTAGCTTGTACGTGCTTTTTCTAGAGTCACAATGAAAACCCACGGCTATGTACACCTAGCCTCCAATTCCTAAATTCGAAGGGCGGACAATTAATACACATTTATATGAAAAAGAGAAAGAAAAGCTTAGTGATTTTTACTCTAATTAAGTAACTTTGTATTAAGTTTGAAAAATATGAAAACTATGCTTAAAATTTTCTTGTCTTCAAAGTTGTATGTTATAAATAAATTTGTAGTGCAAAGTAATAGTCAAAGGTAATTATTTTCTGACCGGCAGGAACTGGCGGCAATTCCAACTGCACCGGTCAATTTTGTTGCGTGAATTGTTTTTTTCACCCATTCGTGAACCAAATTATGGTAAGGATAGCGACAGGATATTCGGATGTATAAAAGGAGGGCCAAAGTGCCAAACTGGAACCACCATCGGAGAATATGCAAAAAAAAAAAAACGAAACATTTGCAGAAACCACCCCGCGGACGCTGACGTGGCCCGGCGAGCGCGCAACTACAAGCCGGGCGGTGTCACCCACCGCCAGGTGGGCTCCACCCCACTCTTCTTCTTAGCTGCTCCGCCTCGCCGGTCGCAAGCCAGTGTCACAGTCCCAGTCCCCGGCGACCTCCTCCTCCTCCTCCCCTTCCCCTCTCAGCTCTTCTAGCGCGCCCCGCCGCCTCCATGGGCCCCGTCCGACTCGCCCTCCTCCTCGCCGCCGCCGTCGCGCTAGCGGCCGTGGGCGAGGCGGTGTACATCCCCTACAACACGTCGGCGGGGGTGGTGGCCGGGAAGCTCAACGTGCACGTGGTGCCGCACACCCACGACGACGTCGGGTGGCTCAAGACCGTCGACCAGTACTACGTCGGATCCAACAACTCCATCCAGGTGATTGCGCCGGCTCCGCTGGGCTGACTTACTTCTGCGCCTCCCCGATTTTGCCGCTCGCGGGTCTCCCTGATTTCTCGGAGGAATTCGAGGTTTCTGTTTGGAAATTGGGGCGGCTATCATTGGCGTCCTGACTATTTTGGAGCATTTTTGGGGGATTTGTAGCTGATGATTCTCTAAAGTGAGCCTGGTGTTCGTCAACTTGGCTGGCTCTGCTGTATTTAATCCAATTTGTTTTTTTTTTGTCCTGGTTGCAGGGGGCATGCGTGCAGAACGTTCTGGATTCGCTCATCCCGGCCCTGCTCAAGGACGAGAACCGCAAGTTCGTCTATGTCGAACAGGTAACCGTTCCATACTTGCATTCATAGTTGTGTTGATTGATTTTTCGAAATGCCTCAGAGGTTGGGTTGTGTCAAGCTTGGTGAGTGAAATTGGGGGATAGGAAGGAAGCAATGCGCATGTACCTGTGACCATACTGCTGTTTATGCCTGCATATTTGGGTTTGGGCTTGTGGAACTATTATAGGACCCTGTTCCTTGCTGCTGATTCAGAGGATTAAAGCTCAATCATCAACTCTGCATCCAAATGATTTGTGTCCTTCTGCAGTAGAGCAATGTGGGATGTCTATGATTGGACGGAGTATTTCTTACTTTTCTTCTGATCAGTGGTTTATGTACGATTGCAGGCATTCTTCCAGAGATGGTGGAGGAACCAGAACGACATGATCAAGGATACTGTGAAGGGTCTCATCAGCTCTGGACGGTTGGAATTGATGTATGCTCCTTCAAGTTCCTAAGCTGTCGCTTTGTAGTTGTTTCTGCTCTGGATTGAATGACATTGCTTCTGCTGTTGAAGCAATGGGGGCATGTGCATGCATGATGAGGCCACTGTGCACTACATCGACATGATCGATCAGACTACGCTCGGGCACAAGTTCGTCAAGGAAGAGTTTGGTCAGATTCCACGGATTGGCTGGCAGATTGATCCATTTGGCCACTCTGCGGTTCAGGCATACCTTCTTGGTGCAGAAGTAGGTCGCTTTAACCATATCCATTTATGTCTTGTCCTTATATCTCACATGACTAATGCTTGCAAAGGTTTGACTAAGTCAAATTTCTAATATAGTGTATTGCTACTTCCTCATACTTCCTATTTGTGGGATAAGATGAACCTAGCACTTGCAAAATAAAGTTTGTATCGTATTATAGTACTTTTGATTCGACAACTGCTTACAAAATCCCTTATAGTACCTAAAAATGGGTATATTCTACCCTTTCTCTTTCCGGACTGGATATTCTATTTTTAGCCTATCTACTTACACACAGTCCCCGACTGAACACAAACGTTATCTCTCCGCCCTTATCTGAATCCATGGGGGGCATTGCAACCTTCTGTGCTTCCCCTTTGACTCGAGAGTTGCAACACACTCGCGCTTTATGACCCACACATCGTTCGGGATGATCTTGCGTATAGCTAACAGCCCTTGTTATGAGCTCGCTTGATCGCCTGCGGCTTGACCCAACCGAGTCATCCGTAGCTTATACCACTATGCCCAGTAGAAAAGTGAGGACTTATTGTCTGCATATAGCCAACACAAGAAATCAAGAGCTGTTGTCTTGTGATTGCCACAGTTCTCAATCATAATGCAATTGACACACTTCTTGACCACAAAACAGAAATACTTAATTAAAGGAACCAAATGTATTAACCGAATTTACAGTTGATCCCTTCGGTGTTTGGTAAACATACTAACTAAATAGGACAGAGATGGCTCAGTAAACATTTTATTATCTGCCAGGTAGGATTTGATGCTTTCTATTTCTTCCGGATTGATTACCAAGATCGTGATACTCGAAAGGGAACAAAAGAACTTGAGGTTGTATGGAGGGGCTCCAAGAGCTTTGGCTCATCAGCTGATGTAAGTAGACTTTTCTTTTTCTAAAGTGCATGGCACACTCCTGTTTGATGCTCTGTTTATGAATCCTTCCCTAGTGTGTAGGCACTATTCTATTTTGTTTGTAATGTTGAATTGGAGATCTGTATATTTGTTTCAGATCTTTGCTGGCATCTTTCCCAAAAACTATGAACCACCTCCTGGTGGCTTTTATTTCGAAGTTAATGATGATTCCCCTGTTGTCCAGGTAATTAATCAGATGATGATTCTTTTGTATAAAAGTCACCACATGATGATTCTTCATGGCTTTCCTCTATGCAGGACGATCCCCTTCTCTTTGATTATAATGTTGAAGAACGAGTAAATGATTTTGTTGCTGCAGCTCTAGCACAGGTACATTTGCTTATTATGCATTTTTTTTTTCTTTTTGGATTTCTTTGTACTCTCTTTGCAGCTATATACACCACAAGGTTCGGTCGATACCACAAACTTCACCTTATTTAGTTTATATTGGCCATCTGATTGTTGTGGTGATAGCCTGATAGGTTTTATGATCTGTGAGAATGCAACTTGAGTGTTTGTTGCACTTAGAAGTTTGACTTATCTGTATTTTGAACTGTTACTTGTTATATATATGTAATACAATATTCGTTCTTAATCTTGTTGCTCTGTTCAGAAATATAGCTTCACACCCTAAGTTGTATTGTTTCTTTCTTTTCTGTAGGCAAATATCACGAGGACAAACCATATCATGTTTACAATGGGAACAGACTTCAAGTACCAATATGCAGAGAGTTGGTTCAGAAATATGGACAAACTAATTCACTATGTGAATAAGGTTAAGGATGAACTCATATTACAGAAATTGAAAAATTATTTTCTTATTATTAATTCCATTATGAAAGTTCATGCCATTACTCAACACATACCTGGTGTATAGTCATGATGATCTTTTTAGTCATGGTTTATGGTTATGGAATACATTTGAGTTCTTTCATGTTCCCACACTAATTTATCCTGCATAGGTATCATGTGATTCATTTTATTCTTTCATTGTTGATAAGAACATAAATACTTATATGTTCCATGCTTCTCTTTTCCTCTTAATTTCTTATCAATATTGGATTTGGCAAAATACAAAATAGTAGGAAACAGTGAAGTTTTCTACTCTAATTATGGTTGTACTCACCATGCTTGTTCTTTTTGACCATACCTCAGCATGGCCTCATCAATGCTCTTTATTCCACACCTTCCATTTACACTGATGCAAAATATGCTGCAAATGAGCAATGGCCTCTCAAGACCAATGATTTCTTCCCGTATGTTTTTATTATGCATTCATAATTTATAGGATTATCATTACTTTATTCCTTTTGACCATGCATGACCGTATTTTCTCTTCGACCAGATATGCAGATAACCCTAATGCGTATTGGACAGGTTACTTCACAAGTAGACCTGCCTTAAAGCGATATGTCCGCATGATGAGTGGATATTACCTGGTATAGACATCCTTTATTTTTTTAACTATGTTGTGCTTCTGTAGCCTTCAAATGGCCATCATCAGTTTCTTAATTTACATATGCATTTGATTATTTGATAGAATGCTTTTATTCTTAAAATTCAATTTATTTTCAGGCAGCCCGGCAGCTGGAGTTCTTTAAAGGGAAAAGCAAATCAGGTCCAACAACAGATTATCTAGGTGATGCTCTAGCTCTTGCTCAGCACCATGATGCTGTTACAGGAACAGAGAAGCAACATGTAGCAAATGATTATGCCAAGAGATTGTCAATTGGATATACACAAGTGAGCATCCTAAGAGAATTGTTTGAATTCATGCTTGATGGGTTTTTCATTTTGATTTGGATATAACTTTATTTTGTCGGAATCATTTTACAGGCCCAGGAGCTTGTTTCGACTTCTCTTGCTTGCTTGACTGAGTCGGGCTCAAAATCACGTTGTTCAACCCCAACGACAAAGTTTTCTCAAGTTAGTTTGCAGCTTGTTTTTATCCCCTGTGAGGAGTAGACACTTTCCACTTAGGCATCAATGGAGACAACGCCTTTCCGTTATATTGCTAACCGGAATAAATCTATGTGAAATAAATTTGATCAGTGTTTCTCAAGAAACAGAAACAATAATGGATATGGACCACCTTCTCACTTTCTCGGTTCCTCTGATCTTCTTAGCAATGACTAATATTTACTGTATCTCTGTATCTTCTTTTTCAGTGTCTTCTTCTAAATGTTACTTTTTGCCCTCCTTCCGAGATGGACTTTTCTGAAGGAAAAAGCTTGGTGAGTTTTGTATAAACCCATGCGTTACAACTTTTAAAGTGCAAACTGTGGCCTTTTCAGTTCAACCATGGTATGACAAAAGACAAATTGTATACTATCAACCATTTTGTTTTCAATATTTTTTTTGTTTCGGTTACAGGTTGTTCTTGTGTACAACTCGCTTGGCTGGAAACGAGAAGATGTCCTTCGTGTGCCGGTATGCAATATTTTTCTTTACTCTCTTCAAAAGAAAATATTTTTTTTTTGTGTTTTAGTATGGCAGTAATACTTTGTTACCACAAAGCTGCTTCATCTCACAAATAAATTAAATGTAACAATTAATGGAATAACAGGTTTTCAGTGATTCAATTGTGGTTCATGATTCCGAAGGAAAAGAAATTGAATCACAACTTCTGCCTATAGCTAGTGCCTCACAGAACATACGGGACCAACATGTCAAGGCTTACCTAGGAACTACACCAGGTGCAAAGCCCAAGTTTTGGCTTGCTTTTCCTGTGTCAGTACCGCCTCTTGGTTTTAACACTTATTTTGTCTCGAGCACGAAGAAATCAGGTAACTTCATTTCTTTATCCTTGATATACACTGACTTAAGAAGCACTGCTCAAAATATCTTTCTGAATTTTATATGATCCAGCATCTGTTTCTTCGAAGTCCACTCTATACTCATCTCAAGGAAGTAAAGACAATCTGCAAGTTGGGCAAGGAAACTTGAAACTTCAGTATAATGCGGCTGGAGCATTATCTCTGTACTCCGATAGAAAGACTCTGGTAATGTGCCAAAGTTCAATCTTTATGTTCAGTTGTTCATTATTTCCCTAGCTTCATCTTACAGAAATGGAGTTGCATTATTGTAAGATCACTCATGGTTACAGGCTTATTTTATTACTCATTAGTTGAGACTCGAAAGGTTATTTCCCTAGCAGGACATGTGTGCATGGTGTTGTGTGTTGTGATCTAGAATCTTGCCTACTAACCTAATTAATAAATTTCAAGATTGAAGCAAATTTCGAGCAGAAATACAAGTATTACATAGGGCAGGATGGAAACGGAAGTGATCCTCAGGTGCACTAAAAATTCTATCTCATCCCGTTTTCCAAAATAGTAGTTTTTGCATATATTGGTGCTAATTTGCTTTTCCTGGACCGTAGGCTTCTGGAGCATACATATTTCGGCCTAACGGCACCGTTCCTATCAAGACGGACGGTCAGGTACGAAGGAGGGATTAAATTTATACTCAAAAGAAGGACGAATTAAATTTGCTCTAGAGCAACATATAGTTGCACAATCCACTGAGTTATTTTCAAGAGAGTTAACATGAGTCTTATCAAATTTATGTAAGGTTCCTCTCACAGTTCTGCGTGGCCCCATACTAGATGAAGTGCACCATCAGATTAATTCATGGATATATCAGGTTATCATATGGGAAATTCTTTTCTTAATTATGATTCATGTATATTTTATCTTCTTTTGTTTTTCTTCTTACTCCATTCCAAGGATCTTAATGAACTTTTAGCTTACATTCCTTACATAACTGAGATATGTAAGGATAATCCAAATTAGCAATGATATTTACACTCTTACACTACTTTTATCTAATCGAATTATTTTGAGTAATCTGTAGGATTCGCCTATCAGTATATGGCATATTTACTCATATAGATGGCTTCTGGTTATCGTATAAAGCAAGAGATGATCAGTTGTAGAATTTAATTATATTATATAAATTTTGGTCAATCAACTAGTAATTATTCTGTATATTCTTGATACTATTTTTTCAATTCTGAACGCAGATTACAAGAGTTTACAAGGGGAAGGACTATGTGGAAACGGAATTTATAGTGAGTGCTCTGCCACTAGGATATGCCTTGCATTGCTACAGATGTTTGTTTAAACATTGCGTTTTGTTTCATGATTTGATTGGCATAAGATTTTAACATATTCTCAACTGATTGTTCCCATGTGTAGGTTGGGCCTATACCAATAGATGATGGAAATGGAAAAGAAATAGCAACTGAAATTGTCACAAACATGGCGACAAACAAAACATTTTACACTGATTCCAGTGGACGCGATTTCATCAAAAGGGTATGCAGCACTGGCATTTTTTACCTTTTCTTCTCTCCCAGTAAAGCACTTTTGTTGCCCTTCTCATTGACAGATTTCTTCAGAAATAATTGTTCTAGTGATTCCTATGCTACCTTAGAACGTGAAAGGGATAAGATTAGCAGTTGGCACAATGGATAACTAAAAAAGAAAATACATGGCAGAATGTTTTAAGATTATCTCAAGCTTTATATTTATACACGAGGTACCATTTTTATTTTATTTTATTTTATTTTGCAGATAAGAGATTATCGATCAGAGTGGAAGATTGAAGTGCACCAGCCCATTGCTGGGAACTATTATCCTGTGAGCTTCTGTTTGCTCTCTATATTTTTTGATGAAGTTTACTAACATTAGTAAATGGCATCTTTTTATCTGAGCAACAGTAGTCAAGAGTGGCATCTTCCACTCACTTGATTCAGTTTTGAATTGATTATTCTCTGTGTCTTTTCCTAGAGGATTGTATTAATTATTTTGGTCTTTACACCAACATTTATTGATTTTTACTAAAAGATGATAACATAGACATTGTAAAAAGATTGGTGATTCTGTACATCTTTTCAGGTTAATCTTGGCATTTATGTGGAAGATGGCAGCAAAGAGTTGTCTGTACTGGTAGACAGGTCAGTTGGAGGTTCAAGTATAAAAGATGGACAAATAGAGCTAATGCTACACAGGTACATCCTCAAGCAGCATAATTGTAATAATAATTTGTTGCTTCTTTCATGCTTTAGTACTTCCTTTGTGATAACCTCTGTACTCCCTGTATAGGAGGCTACTCCATGATGATGGGCGAGGCGTCGCAGAGGCGTTAAATGAAACTGTCTGTGTTGATAAACAATGTGAAGGATTAATTGTAAGTAAAGTGATTATATTCCTAACACTTTAGTAGGATAGAGGCCAAAGTCAGTTGGTGCTTGCTGAGATTATATTGGTATTAGAATGAACACATCTCCATTTTTTTTTCAGAAGAAAACATCTCATTCATTAGGATAGATTAAAGTCAAACAACGCCTAAAAAGTACCATAGAAAAAAGGCCATCTTAGTTTCCTCAACTAATTACTTATTTACAGCTAAGTCACCGGATGATAATGTTGTGTCATTACAGATCAAGTTATTATATTGTGACTGCAGCAGCATGCAGTGTCATAAAGAAATATAATGGAAAGCATCTCATTGTCATTTCAGATCGAAGGAAAGTACTATCTCAAAATTGATCCACAAGGAGAAGGAGCTAGGTGGCGTCGGACATTTGGCCAGGAAATATACTCACCTCTCCTCCTTGCTTTCTCAGAGCAGGTATGGCCGTATGGGGTGAAACTTGCCATCAGCATGGTTGCTCAGGCTATTTGTGTGTTCAACATGCGCCAACTTGTTTACCCAGGATGGAGGCAACTGGGCGAATTCACATGTTCCAAAATTCTCTGCAATGGATCCAACCTACAGCTTGCCTGATAATGTTGCATTGCTTACTCTTCAGGTACCTGCCTTGTTATACCATTGCTGCCATAATGTATTAAAAAGTGAAAATATACATAACTTCTATGTTAGGTTAACCAATTGATTTTAGAATTTGGAATGTTCATTTTTCATTTTTTAGTAGTATATTCTGTGCAAAAGTGCTGACTCCTGGTTGGCTTGATTGATGACAAACAATGAAACGAAACCATGCACTCTTCTAGATGTATATCACGACAAGTGTAAAACTGCTGCCTGGATTTATTTGTAATTCATTACTGCATATATCTGTTTATAACTTGGTTACATGTGTCAAATTTATTCATAACACAGGAACTCGAAGATGGAACTGTTCTTCTTCGGTTTGCTCATCTATACGAGGTTTTGCCACCACCATTCTAACTTTGCTGTTCCAGGAAAGGATACTTTTATTTGCTTTCCTAAGTTTTGTGCTTTTCTGGACAAATAGGCTGGAGAGCACAAGGATCTTTCAGCTCTGGCGAGTGTCAACCTCAAGAGAGTATTCCCAGACAAGAAGGTCCTCTTTGTCGCACCTTAATTTACACTTACCTTCATCTTCAAGTATATTCTTGACCCCTTTCGGATCCATCGCTCCAGATTGGCAAGATCATCGAGACAAGCTTATCTGCAAACCAAGAACGTGCAGCCATGGAAAAGAAGCGCCTGAAATGGAAGGTTCAAGGACCTCCTGCTGACAAGGTAGTTCGTGGAGGGCCCGTGGATCCTTCGAAGCTTGTCGTCGAGCTGGGGCCAATGGAGATCCGCACATTCATTGTCAGCTTCGACCGCAGCATCAGTGGCAAGCAACTGCTCTGATAGTCCGACGCCGAGGAGGTCCAGATGGGCATCATGGCCAATGCCCAGTGTTGTATTATTAGCTTGACATGATGACATCTACTCTGTTTAGGAAATAAGTAATGATGTGAGTAGAAATTGCACTGATTGCATTGCATTGAGCAACTAAGTCATCGACGTTGGAACTGAATCTGACTTGAACACTCAGTTCAGACACAAAGCTGGGTTTTAATGGAACTGTCGGTGTACATTATTTGGTCACGAAAATCTGGAGTCTATGAGTTGCCAATGAGATCTGTTTTGGACCCACCTGTCAGCTCAGCTTAGGTTGGTATAGTAGTTTCCGCACCAAACATGCCAAAATTGGTTGCCATAAGTTGATCCCTGTCCGATACTAGCACAAATAATTTAATAAAAAAGAACCATTTGTGCTGTCTAATTGCTATTCTTGTCCTGTTTATGCTATAGTACATCAAAGCTCAATTAATACACTACTTTTTTTGAGAAATATAACACAGCTGATGCACAAACAGTAGAGATAAGCAATTTTTTTAGGGAAAACACCCATAGGGCTCTCATTTCATTAAACGCAAGTTAAGTACAAATAGATGCCCAGCTTGGCAAGTTACAGACAATAGTTTCAAAAGGGCACACACCATTATGCTCCACATTTGAGCAAACTAAGCTGGGTTTAGAGACTGAACCTGGACTATGCAGCTTAGCTAAAGAGTGAGCAATATAGTTCAATTCTGTGGGAATATGAATAAAACTTCCTCGAATGAGATTTGCAAAATGAAGAATTTCTCGATTTGATGTCGTATACTCCAATCCTTGAGATTCTCGCCGCCATTGATGATACTTTCCACCAAGACTTTACAGTTCGATAGAAAGTAACAGTCACACACCTGCAAGATGGAAGCAACATTCATCGCTAAGAGGAGGCTGTACGCCTCCGCCTGCAAGGGAGAAATGGCTGAGCATTTGGCTCTGATTTGAAGAGACCAAGAAGGGTGGCTTGCGCCTTGTAGCATTGGTAAAGAGAATTCCCAAGCCAGCCTCTTGGTTTACATATGATGCGTCAATCCTGCAGCAAAGGTTGCTAGATAAAAGATTTGAAAAATAAATATCATCTTGTAAGTAACGTGATGTGGTCAGAATGTTCATGCTTTGGTCAATACGATACGCTTCATATTGAGCTTTTCAAGAAGCCTTTGCTTGGTAAATGATAGTGTGCACGGAGCAGTCTTTATGTTGAAACCTACGATCATTTCTTGCTTTCCAAATGTGCCAAAGGATGTAACAAACAACTGATCCTCTTCACAAGTAAGATTTCTAAAAGTCAACACCACTTCTTCTGGGAGTCCTGCCAGACCCAACCGCACGGGCCATGTCAGCCCGAATTCATGAATTCGTGTCTGTCCGATCGTGTAAATCCATCCTTCCATGAGCAGGTAGGTAGGCACGTGGTTTTTTTTTTTTTTTTTTTTTGCAAAAAAGCTCTCCAGTTTTTTGTTAACACTAGTAGAGAATTGGCTTTCGATGCACCCCATTTTGTCCCGGTTTAAAGTTGGCCCGGGACAAAAGGTTCACCAACCGGGACTAAAGCTCGGTCACTGGTGGTCTTTTATCCCGGTTGAGTGACCCGGGATAAAGGACCCCCTTTTGTCCCGGTTGGTTTATCCCGGATAGATTTTTGGGAGATTTGCACCCTACCAACTGGGACTAAAGGCCAATTCTCTACTAGTGTAATTGCCTTGGGATCCACGGAGGCCCTCCTCCTATAGTAAACGTGTTCTTTGCGACACGCCCCTAAGTTCCAGAATATTTCAACATCAAAAAAGAAAATTCTGATTTCGCGCCGCTTTTGCAAAAAACCGTCGGCCGACCATTTTGCGAAGAACCCCAACGCGTGCCCGGCCTTGAGCCGCCGTCCCCTCCCATTTCTATCTTAGAAAAATTAGTTTCATAGCCCTGAAAGATCACTACTTCTGTAAAATACCATTAAAAAATGGTGAACCGTTTCTGAAAATACCATTCGGTTACCTTTTATGGCTAACAGGAACTTTTTTCTGTCTACAGCGCGAAGTGCATTGTCGTTTCTACTCTTATCTTCTTCCTTACCGTTCTCCATCTCTCCCGTTACAGTAGCAGGCCATGCTAGGTCGCCGAGGCGCTCGAGGTTGGCTCCTCCCATCGCTGGCGGCGCGAACGTCACAGCCGTGGTCCTCGCGAGGGCCGTCACCGTGCTCTCCGTCGCGCCGTCGGCCGCGCTTGTCTCCTTCAACGCACACGCGAGGCAAGGCCAGCTGCGCCGCATCCTTGAGCTCAGCCCGCCCCTCTGCAGCCCAGCCGCCGCATGGCCGCCCACGAGATGGTCGTGGCGGGGCACACCTGTGATCCTGCTGTTGCTGGTGGCCGCGCTCGCCATGCGTATGCCACCATGCTGTTCTTGCGCTCCACATGCATGTGCTCCTCGCGTGCTAGGAGCATGGGAGGCTGGGACATGCCCGCTGGGTGTCTGGACCAAGGAAAGATTGGTGCGTGTGCTGACCAAGGACATTTTAGTCCAAATTAACATTATTGATGCCAAATTCTAACGGGGTGTTATTTTATGTAACGTTTTAATCTTTTGATAGCATAACAGTGTTATATCTTTCAGTAATATTTTACGAAAGTGGTGATCTTACGGTACTATGGAATCAAATTTTCCCACTATCTTTTCCTTCCTCTCTCTTCTTTCCTCTGCCCTCGTCCGCTCCAAGCGCCGCCGCCTCTCAAGCTTCCCTGACGACGCGACCACTCTCCCATCCTTAATTCCTCTCTACTCGCGTTTCGGAAACCCCCACCGCTCTTGTGCCGCACCACATACCCGACCCCGAGCCGGCCCCTCCCTTTCCTCTGTCTCTCTCCTCGAACTGTGGCGACTGCCGCGGCTGCGCCCCGTCTCCCACTCATCCGCCCTCCGTCTCCCCGGTTCACATCTCTCGTTGCTCACCCCCTGTGAACGTCCTCGCTGCCTGTTCTTCCTGACAACCCAGCCCTGTCAAACAATTTTTTTCAAGAACTGCCAAATGTGATTATTGCTTTCCTGCAGTCCTGGGATCAATTCTGTGCCAAGATTACCAATTCTCTCGCTAAAACGTTTGAATCATGCTTCTGTAGGTCCAGCTCCCAGGGAACTGTAGATTTCTGGTTTCTTCAACTAGTGTTATCCCCGTTACAATGTGCACTCAGCACTGTTCAGAACTAGTGTTGTTTACTTGTCCTGGTTTCCTCCTAAACACGAGCAAGCAGACAGGTACAGGTAGCTTGGCCAAATTATGCCATATATGCATCTACATGTTTGGTGTGTGTAGTCTGAACATTCACTACGGGAAAGCTAAAAATTGTCGAGTGTTTTTTCTTTGCCGAGTGTTTTTTTTCGAACACTCGGCAAACAAGCTCTTTGCCGAGTGCCAAGCTCAAAACACTCAGCAAAGAAAAAGTACTTGGCAAATCGGGTCTTTGCCGAGTGTCAAAAAAAACACTCGGCAAACCCGCCTCTTTGCCTAGTGTAAAAAAAAACACTCGGCAAAGAGGGGGCTTTGCCGAGTGTTTTTTTTTACACTAGGCAAAGAGGCGGGTTTGCAGGGTGTTTTTTTTGACACTCGGCAAAGACCCGATTTGCCAAGTACTTTTTCTTTGCTGAGTGTTTTGAGCTTGGCACTCGGCAAAGAGCTTGTTTGCCGAGTGTTCTAAAAAAAACACTCGGCAAAGAAAAAACACTCGACAATTTTTAGCTTTCCCGTAGTGCATGTTCAGACTACACACACCAAACATGTAGATGCATATATGGCATAATTTGGCCAAGCTATCTGTACCTGTCTGCTTGCTCGTGTTTAGGAGGAGACAGGGACAAGTAAACCAC
>NC_028457.1:26399821-26445124 GCF_000263155.2 Setaria italica
GGCGCCCCTCCCCTCCCTCTCCTCCGGCGGGCGGCACCCCTCCCCTCCCTCTCCTCCGGGCGGGCGGCACCCCTCCTCCGGCCCTTGCCCTCCCGGCCCCGCTCCCCACCGGTGAGATCGGGTGGCCGGGGTGGCCTCCTCTCTCCCTCCCTCCGCCGCCGGTCACATCCAGGCGGCTCGAGGGGAGGGGGCTCCGGAGGCGGCCAGATCCGGGCGGCGGCCGCGGATCGAGTGGAGGGGGCTTGGCGGCGGCGCACCCCTGCCCCTCCCCCACCCTCTCCGACGGATCCGGCGGCGCCGGCCCTTCCCTCGCCGGATCCGGCGGCGCCGGGGCCCTCTCGGCAAAGCGGCGGCGTGGGGGTGTGCTGGTGTCGGTGGTGATGGCGGCATGGGAGGTGGTGCTGGCGGAGCTAGCGGTGGTGGCGGCCGGTGGTGGCGGAGCTGGCGGTGGTGGCGGCTGGTGGTGGTGCTGGCGGTGGTGGCTGGCGGTGGTGGCCGGTGGTGGCTGGTGGTGCTGGCGGTGGTGGCCGGTGGTGGCTGGTGGTGTTGGCGGTGGTGGCGGCCGGTGGTGGTGCTGGCGGTGGTGGCTGGCCGGTGGTGGTGGCGGCGGCGGAACAGGTTTTTTTTTATTTTTTTTTAAAAATTGGATGCCGAGTGTTTTTTGGCCACTCGGCAAAGACTTTGCCAAGTGCGCGACACAAAACACTCGGCAAATCCATGTTTGCCGACTCAAAGTTTGCCGTGTGCCGTTTGCCAAGTGTTACTCTCGGCAAACGGTTCGCCGAGTGTATTTTTCCCTTCGCCGAGTGCCCCTGGCACTCGGCAATTTTCCTGTGTCCCGTAGTGATTTGAACATAGTATAAAATCTTGTATATCGAGATGCACTGAATATATGTCTCACACATCATCTAGCACAACAACAACAAGTTCACACAAGTGCTTGCTAAATCTCTCCGACTAATAATGTCATGGCTGACTAAGCTTTTCAGTACAAGTGATCCCGGAGAGAATACAAAGCTTCAAAATTACAACTTTTAACAAGTTTACTTTTGAGGGATTTTAATTATAGTATCCTACGTACACTACTGGTACGAGGATGCTAGTATGCAAGTATGCGCCTGTACTGTCCATAGCTGCATAGCTGTTGCACACAGCCATTCAAAACTGTGACTAATTCTGAATAATTAGTGTGCTGCATTCAAAACGGTGCTGCATAGCTGTTGCGCATAGCTGCATAGCTAATGCACACAGGCATTGAGAACAAGAACGGCTATATGCACATTTGTTTTAGTCAGTGCTCGCATTGGTCGTTGTCAGTGGTGCTTGAATTTTTTTGTTTAACGAACCTGATGCTATATCAATTCGTGTATTCTAGTTGACATCTCAATCTTGCATTTACAATCAATATATGATCTTCCCCTCTGTTGTAGTTGTGGAGTCCAAGGACGGGAGGATCTCAGTTGCTTCAGCATTTGCTGGTCATCAGGAAGGTGACATTGCTGTTTCCTCACCCACTAGACTCTCTACTGTCTTGTCTGCTGCATCTATTGCTGCCTGCTCTTGCTGGTGTGCTTGGGAATAAAATAAAAATTTTTGGTGCATGTACATTTATGTCTTAGTATTAAGTAAACTCTGGTGCATGTCCAATTTTTATTGTCCTTGAATCTGCATATTATAGGCGTTAGGAGATAATGGAATCTTGGGAGGATAAAATTAGGAGATTCATGCTAGAGAAGGAAAAAGAGGATGACGAACTATTCCTAGTTATGGTTCATGCAAGCATTCTTTTTTCAATTATCATTTCAGTAGGATACACGCCATGTCTAATTGTCTGTGAAATACATATCTTGTCACATCTCTTATCTGTAACATATCTTGATAGATATCTGCAACATATCTTGACAGTAATTTTAACCTTGTCAATACTAGTATTACACCATCCACTATAAGATGGTGGCATGTAATGGTCAGGCTTTCCAGTAATAATAGTAAAAAGAGTATTCATGTGAATATCTATGTGCATATGTATATATTTGATCATTTGATTTTTTATATTATGTACAAAGGTTTTGCTCATTATGTAGATCCCATTCTTGTTCAGTTGGCATTCATACATTACGAGCTATACATATCTTTGAATTATCTGATCCAATATAACAAGATTTGAACTATATACCTAAATTTTCTGCAGAACAATTGATGGATCAATAATTATCTGGTGCCTTAATCAACAGTGCCTGCGACTTGGATGTGCTATGCTGAATTTATTTAACTTGCAGAACAATTGATGGATCAATAATTATCTGGTACCTTAATCAGCAGTGCCTGCGACTTGGATGTACTATGCTGAATTTATTTAACTTGCAGTGCCTTAATACTTGGTGATTGATATTGCTTGTTAATCTTTTAGACATGTTACAGACCTTATTTATCATTGCTATTTTTCTGATTTTTCTGATTTTTTTTAGTATTTGTGAATTGTGGACTATTTTCTACACAAGATTTGGGTGGGAGGCCCCTCCCCTGGAGTTTGGGGGGGGGGGGGGGGTTTCTGCATGTCTGGGCGGGGATGCCCAGCTCCGTTAATTTATCGGAGGAGGTTGTGCTGCCCAGGGTAGTTCTAGCCTGAGCTGCCAAACGAGCCCTTAGGGTGTCATGGTCCCTTCAATACACTTGATGAGGTGAAACATCTATTCCAGACGGAACAAGCCGACCCATCGCTTGCGAATCAGTTTTGTCTAGTGGCACGTAATTGAATAAATAAGAAGACCTTTTGGTTTGAAGGGGATTGGAGAGGGTTGAAAGGAATTAGGAGGGATTAAATCCCTTGCAAGTCAAAATCCCCCTCAATCCCCTCCGATCTCCCTAGGAAGGGGATTAACTGAACAAAGCCGAAATGGGAACCAGGAGAGGAAGAGGATGACGGAGGAGGTGGGCGGCGACGGAGGTGTTTGGTACTGTAGCGATTTCGGTGGAGAGAGTCAGGTGAAACACTGAAACATGACGATAATGTATTTTTTAATAGACAACCACCCCATCCGAGTATTAAACTTCCAGGCCATGATAAAAATGGCAACTACAATCACTGCTATATTTTTTTGGCATGCCAGGATTTCACTGGAAACTATCCCTAATCCTTCACACATCGTAATTATTGCACAAGTTACAAAAAAAGACGATATACCACAACTTTAACACATGAGATAGATTTATTTACATGGAGTTTCGGTAAATAAATTTATCGGACCCACAAAATATTGAAATATTGCAGATTTTCCCCCTGAATTTGGTTATTTGGAAAACTTCTCCAACATGCTAAATAAAAAAAAAAGATTTGACAACCATGCTTTCTGGCAGAATTACGGAGATTAGCACTAGCTAAACGAGGGAGAGTAGCAAAGCTATGTGAATCATAGCTTGGGAAAAGGAAAAACACATAAAAACACCTAACATTTGTCACCATATACACTTGCTACATGGCTCAATAACTTTCAGGTTCACAGCTGGGGGCACTCTCCCCTCGATGTATCTCTGAATGGCAACGCGGGCCTTTTTAGCCTCCACAAGTGCCTCCTCATTCAGCTGCAGGCACTTATCAACCTTGACATGCCTCCTATCGTACCCACGGGTAGTGTCTAGTGTAAGGCACGCCAGTGCCTTTGTTTTCTCGATAATACAGATCGTGAGCTCAATCATGCTCTTCGCAGAGCAAAAGCCGGTTATCATCACATTCTTGAGGTTGTCATGGCACTGTTCTTGAAGGCACTGTGGACGTGAGTAGCCACTTGAGTATATGTCAGCTGCGCAATCTGCAATCTCGCCTTATTGTCGGCTGCGCAATCTGCATAGGTATACATGATATGTCAGAGTGTATATTCAATAATAATCACAAAGTTTCAATTATACTGAATGTACTGATTTTCACCCTAAATATGAAGTTTTTAAGATGGTAACTTGTCAGAGTGATGTCATACCCGTACAATGAGAGACTCCAAGGCAGGAGAAGCATCAAGAAAAGAAATAAGAGAGCAGAGATCATAGTCTTGGGAAAACGTTGATGTAGAGACCACTATCTCCAAGTACTTGAGCTGGATGAATTTGCCAAACACCTTTGGTGTATTGACTGTCTGAAGAAATAAATATCCCCCGAAGATTAATTGTGGACTGAGTAATTGAGTATTGTAAACATAAAACTACTATTCTACCATCAGTTTCATTTCCAGAACAATGAACTTATTGGGACGGATAAAACTGACCTCATCACTTGTTGATAGCACAAGAGTTTGGAGATTTGGCGCGATGAATGGAAATTTGGTACTAGCATAATATAGCGCATTAGGTGAATAGTCACGTCTAAAACTTATTTTTCTCACTTGCAATGCTTCGCCAAGCGAGATATGTATTGGGCGCCCAGCAAAGAAGAAAGTGGAGAGGTTAGGGGCATTGGTGTCAATCATTTCCAGCTTACTGCAACCCAGCACATCCAGGATATCAAGCTTCTGCAGCAGACAAGGTATCTTCAAGCAAATTTAATCATTGCAGTTGGTAAGCCTTAGTTCCTCCACAGCACAAGAATTGGATAGAAAACCATATAGTTCCTCTCCAGTAATGTGTACTGAATGCAATTCCAAATTTGTCAGGCTACTCATATAACCAACTTGGGCTGCACAGTGAAAAGAACAATCCCCAAGCACAAAAGTCTGGATGGAGCTTCTTATCTCCCTACTAAATAAAAGTAAACCTGGGAAGTTGTACTTTATCCCACAACTTAACATTGATAGATAGATTTCTTTGATCCCAGGTGTAATGGCACATTGAAGCCAGCGGTCAACATAACTAGGTTGGAGATTCGAACAAGGGTAGGTTTCAATTACAAACCTCTTCACTCCCATGCTAGAGTGATTCTGCATAATGTGGTCAACTCTACATACGAAATCCCTTTTTATTTCATCATTAGATGTGTTTACATTAATCCCTAGAGAATCAACAGAAATAATGAGATTTGGAAAGCATCTCCAAGAACGCAGAAAACCACGAGACACGCAGGCGGCCTGAGCAGCATCTCGCAATGGCATGAGGGCGTGTATTTGATGAAGAATGTCCTGTGAAAATAACCATGGGAAATTTTTCAAAAAAAAAGCATGAGAAAAATAACGAACATCACAAGATGGTTGTGGTAATAATGCTTGTCTGAAGTGAGCAGTATGGACAAATTACGATCGAATTAGCTAAGGGCCTGTTTGTTTCCACCCTCCTAAAATTTTAACTCCTAAAAGATTTTAGGCAGTTTTTAGACACCTCCTAAAGTATGTTTTGTTCCACCTCCTAAAAGTGACTAAAGGCAATGAATGAAGTGGTAAAATGACCAAGATGCACCTCTCCCCCACCCCGCGCTGCTCCTCCTCGTCATCCTCCTCCTCCCGGCCCTCACGCTCGCCGCGCTGCTCTTGCGCGGGGGCGGGGGCAGCCACCACCTTGCGCTCCTGACGGCCGCGGCGGCGGCCGTCGCGCGGCTCCGCGGCACCCACGCGGGTGCCTTCCAGGCGTGCGCCTCCTCGGCACTAGCGGCCTCCGTGCAGTGGTTCATCGGGGAGGCGGAGTCGGGCGGCGGGCGCTGCAGCGGCGGGCGGCGGGAGTCGAGCGGCGGGCGCTGCGGCGGCGGCGGCCGGCGGCGGACGGCGGCGGCGGCAGGCGGCGGGAGTTGGGCGGGCGGCGGGAGTCTGGCGTGCGGTGGGGGTATGCGGGGTAGGAGCGGTCCAGAACCGATTTTAGTCGGTTTTAGGAGGGGGGTGAGGGCCTAAAAGATTTGGACCTCCTAAAAGATTTTAGTCACTTTTTAGGAGAAGTGTTTGGCACTTTAGGCAGTTTTTAGTCACTTTTTAGGAGGTAAGGTTTTAGGAGGGTGGAAACAAACAAGCCCTAAATGTGTTCTGTTTTAAAAAATACAGTATTGAATTGTGCTATACTGGGGGTATCCTCATTTTCAGCAGGTATAACATAAAAAGAATTCACAAGCAACAACCATCATAAGATGATAAGGCAAGGTAACGACAATTCAAAAACATCAACCATGGACCATTGTACAACCCTGGACCTCATAGTGTGAATGTCAGATGCACTACCAAGTTCTTATAATCCAAAATGCCACCACCAAGCTAGCAGTAATGACAGTGGGGGTGGTTAGTTCTATCACTTGCTATATAGTGCTCTGAGAAAAAACTAATTCATCCTAATAACTTACACGATATCATCTCATACCTCTGGAAGCTGGACCTGTGATCCCATTGTTTCGACGCAATGCGAAATATCTCCTTCTAGACTAGGTGATACCATTATTTGAGATGCCGAACAATTTGATCCATCACCTGCAAATCAGGAATGTCATGAGACAGAAGGGACAATGGCAAGGAAAACAGCAAACACGAACACAATTGCACATGCGCAGCACTTGGCTTAGATGATGCTTAAACTTCTGCTCGAGAACAGTTGAGCAGACAGAACCTAGGTTCCAAGAGTTGGGTTAAGAACATCCTTTATACGCAAAGTTACCTAAAAATTAAATCTTTATGTGCACAATCACCTCAAACATATGTCTCTGCACAAAATCATCAGCGTAGAGGGATCTTTGTTCGAAACCTAGCCAGGCCACATGAATTTACTTAATTCGACCAGTCCCGTGGCTACTTCTATCCCAGAAACAGATGTAGAAAAATTGTAAATAATAATTGATATCTCATATGACAGCACTCACTAATCATGCAGATAAGCAACGCAAGCAAACAGACACCAGGATGCTTACGAGTTATCTGGACTTGAGGCTGCCCCTCGACGGACAGAGCCTTCATCTGCTCCAGTATCCCCATGTCCGTCGCCCCAACAATCAAGCCAAGTCTCCGCACCCTATGGCCCCTCGCCCCCTCTGCCGCTCGTGCAGCAATCACGGGTCAGGTTTCTGCCGTGAGAATCGGTACGCCACGGTAGCAGGGATATGTGGAGCTGGGTGAATCTTTGTGGTGCTCGGTTATCGAGTCCGGTGCCAGAACGGCAGCTCCAATGTGGATGCAAAACGAACCGAGGGGATAATAAACAAGTAAAGGTTCGATTTAGGCACTAGGCCTTCCCTGGAGGCCGCAGCCGAATCGACCTCTCGAACAAAGCAGAATATGAGGCACTACTGCACGGGCTCCGTTTGGTAGTCTCGCTAGGAATCAAGTGGTTTTTGGTTTACGGCGACTCACTAATAGTCATCAACCAAGTCAATGATGAGTGGGATCGCCACAAAGATAACATGGACGCGTACTGCCTTGAAGTACGCAAGCCGAAGAACACGTTCTCCAGCCTGGAGTTCCATCACGTGGCTCGTGACAATAATGTAGCTGCAGACATCTTGTCCAAGCTCGAATCTACTCGTACTCTAGTTCCAGCTGGGGTCTTTGTCCACGAACTACACAAGCCATCTATAGCGGAGTTGGCACCTTCAAAAACCACCAATCGAGGCAACAATGAGCCTGATCGGGAGGTTCTGATGATCAACGTAGATTGGAGAACCCTCTTCATCAACTACATCAAGGAGCACAAGTTGCTTCCCGACAAGCAGAAGTAGAGCAAGTCTCACAGCATGGCAAGAACTAAGTTCTAGTTGGGGATAAGCTCTACATACGAGGCGGATCATCAGGAGTACTCATGAAGTGCATCTCACGTGAAGATGGCAAGGATATATTGGAGGAGATTCACAAAGGCATCTGCGGCAACCACACATCATCCAAAACGATCATGGGCAAAGCTTTTAGAGCAGGATTCTATTGGCCTATAGCTCTCAAAGATGCCGAAGAGCTAGTTCGCCGATGTTAAGGTTGTCAATTCTTTGCCAAGCAGCAACATGTTTCTGCCTATAGGCTGATGACTATACCGCCCTCCTGGCTCTTCGCATGCTGGGGGCTAGACATGATTGGTACTCTGCCTATAGTGCCTGGGGGCTTCAACCGAGTACTCATGGTGATCGACAAGTTCACCAAGTGGATTGAGGTGAAGCCAGTGACCTACTCGAAGGCAGACAGAGTACTTGACTTCCTCGACGAGATCATCCATCACTACGGTTTCCCCAATCGCATCATGACAGGCCTGGGCTCAAATTTCAACAATCACAAGTTCTGGGAGTATTGTGAAAACAACGGGATTGATGTTCGGTACCGTCTCTGTTGCTCATCTGCGGGCCAACGGTCAGGTTGGGCGTGGATGGTACTGAAAAGCCTCGATTTGAACTGCTCGGTAGGTGATAGCCGAGAACCTAGAAGCTATCAAGAAGAGACTACATAACATTGACAATGCCAAATGAGGCAAGTGGCTCAAGGAGCTACCCAATGTCCTCTATGGGCTTCGCACATAGCTGTGCAAGCCTACGAGGTACTCACCCTACTTCCTAGTCTATGGATCAGAAGCTATCCTACCCGCCGACATCACGTGGAAATCTCTAGTAATTGGGTAGTATGAGGAAGCTTTGGTAGAAGAAACAAGACGTCTAGATATAAATAGTCTCAAAGAAGCTCGCTGTGTAGCACTCGTCCAATCAACAAGATACCTTGAAGGAATTCGCCACTATCATGATCGCAATGTTAAGGAACGTTCGTTCAACACAGGTGACATGGTCCTCAAGCGTATTCTAGACACCAAGGGGCTGCACAAGCTAAACTCGCCTTGGGAGGGGCCTTACATCATCTCCAAGGTCACTGGACCTGGGTCATATAGGCTCCAAACTCTCACCGGTAAAGAAGTCGACAACTCGTGGTTCTTGTGTTGATTCTACCCATAGTCTACATATTCATGTAAAATAGCCGTCGACCATAGTTGTACAGTTACAATTTAAATAAAGCAGAGTTATTTTTTGTTGCAAAAGACTAGTCTCTACCCACTTGCAACTTGTACCCACAAGTCTGCACACTTATCTTTTGGGTTATTCAACTCATTAGATAGCAGCAACTTGAGCAGAAGCAAGCTTGCACACACAAATCTCGAGCTAATCAGTTCCTCAGACAAAATCTATCCATCGACGGTCTTCATAGACAGAAGTCGTCAAATTACTTAGGAGTGATCTATACTACCCGAGTCCTTCTAACCGCGGCTTGTAATAACAAGTTTGCAAGTTCCAGGTCTTCGGAGCACACCCAAACAATCTAGAGAGGTTGCCAAGGTAGGTTCCAGATCATAAAGTTCTGAAGAGTCTACTCGCCTGAAGAGTTTGACTACCTAGATACACAAGTACTGGAGCTCCCACAAAAGGGAGTCACATCCTAAAGGTACTCTACATAGTGTATTCAAAGAGGCTCCCAGGAGCAGTCTTGTGCGCGGACACTCACGACTACCATACGAGCAAACATCTTGGTAGTCCGTGAGATGCACTAAGCCGAAGGAATTCAAACAAGTTGACAAGTAAACAAAAATTGCGACAAGACTTCAAAACAATTTGCATTAACTTAACTTGTTTACATTACAGACAATTGTTTTTTGCATATCACTGAAGGTCTATCTTATCGGCTACTTCTTGAGCAATGGGAGCCATCTCCTCCAAGTACTGCTAGAATTGCTCAACAGAGCAGTCCTCGGCAATGCCCTTTGCCACAGGAGCCAAGTTGGCTTGTGAGTAGAACGACTTCACCATCGCCAGCAGTTGCTTGGAGACGGACTCCGCAGTCTTCTTCACGTAGCTGGTGAACTTCTCAGGTACATCCCTGAGTCGCTCTACCAAGGAACGGGGCTCCACGTCTTTCTCTAGGGGCTCCACCGTATCAGCAATGGGCTGAGCGGCTTCTGATAGCTCCTTGAGAGCAAGGTCCTTCGCCTCCAACTCAGCCCGCTGCACTTGGAGTTTCTCCATCAGGTCCACAAGTTGGACCTCCCCGTCCTTGCGTAGCTACTTCTCCTTGTCAAACTTGTGTTCCAGGGTCTCGTACTTCTTGATCACCTTGTCAAATTCATTAGTGACCTGGTAGTACGCGCTTTGCCAGTCAACGACACGATCCTGGAGATCGTTATTCTCCTTGGTGAGCTCTGCAAGCACAAAGGCAACCAACAAGTCAACAAGGCCTGACAAGTACCTGAAGACAATGGAGGTTAACAACTTACCTTCATTCCAGTTTCTCAACCCTTTGTTGAGCTTCTGAAGGTGGTCCTTCTCCTCCGCGGTGCTCTGTGCATCATTCCGGTACTGGGCGGCCTACCCATCATACTTCATCAGTAGCGGGGAGGAGTATTCCCGCTCTTAAGCTAGCTTCTGCTCCAGTGCCTCCGCCCGCTGGATGGTGTCCCCAATTACTTCGAGAACTCTCAATTTCTCGCGGGAGTGCTGGGTCAGTGTCTACAACATAGAGCAAAGTACTCGTATAAGCATCAAGTACCAATTTCAAGATGAAGACCAAAAGTAGAAGTAAAGCCTACTTGTGTGTACTCGCCTACTTGGCGGTACATGTCCATCAGCTCAGTCTCAAAATCCACGGTGGCCAGGGGTTCAGCTATTAGCCAGCCTCTCTCTCGGTTCGCCACAGAATGGAGCTACATGTCATCATGTTCCCCGGCACTGGCGCACCGAGAGGGACCATCACCCTGCTGGACGATGGACCAGCCTCTGACGTCAAAAAGATAGTCGCCACGCGACTAGTCGATGCTCTTGCCTCAGACGGCGGGACAACGGGCAACACTTGCAGCACCGTCCCTTCCGTGTTGTTGCGTCAATTTTCAACACACTAATTAATGAGATGGCAACAGAGATGCCCTATGAAAAAGAGAGGGAGACAAAGATGTTGCATTGTGTGCGTGAGTTTCTACCATTTATTTTCCCTTTTTCCTCACACTAATACACACTAGCCAGTCGAAAGACGCACGAACGATGATGAAGAGTTGATTTACCCGAAAGCGGGACAGAGTTATGCGCCTACGAAAGATAACACAAACGTGCAGTGGTCTTCTCTTTTTCTTTCCTTCTCTTCTCCATCGATGGTGGGGCGTCTGCCAATAGCACTCTAGTATGGTCCCGCCGGAAAAGGGGAAGGAATATTTAGGTAGGCTGGCAAATTCGTCGCCGGGGCAAGCAAACCAACTCCTATAGTATACTAGTTGTTGCTATCAAGCCATCCATATTTGCGCTAATCAACGCCAATAGATTGATTGATTAGGCTTGGATTAATTAGAGACTAGAAGTTTTGTAGCTAAATTCATGGATATGTGCATGGTTTGCTCTCTCCGGTCATAAATAACTGATGTACTACTGATGTTGGCTTCGGGCATCCGGTATTATTAACTTTTTACCGTGTTGTGTATGGATATTCGGAAATGATACGGATATAATATTCATCTCGAGACTTCCTTTCACAAAAATATATTCTTGTACCTTTTTAGAAAAAAAATTGCTGCTTAAACATTCTTTTAGCTGGTTGAATCCAGCTAAACTGATAAAAGACCAAATTGTCCCTCCACTTGCATTCTTAACGGGTAAAACCCATCGGGTACTTAGATTTCGGGTACCCATTGATGACACATATTAAGACCCTCTTTGGAACAAGGAACTGAATGTCATTGTACCTTGAATAATCCTATGGAATGGAAAACCCGGGGAAAACTACAGCAAAGGACCATTTGAATGGTGCACAGGAAAAACACATGAATTGTATGAGAGAGTGAGACAAAGAAACTTATCATGTGGTCCAACCTCTTAGTAGAATTCCTCCAGAATTGCTACTTCCTCCGTCCAGAAATATAAGGTATTTTGGTTGTCCTAAGTCAAATTAGTTTAAATTTGACAAAATTTATAGAGAATAGTATTAATATAACATATCAAATAAATAAATTATGAAAATATATCTCATAATAGATCTAATGATACTCGTTTGACATCCTAAATATTATTGCTCTTTTCTATAAACTTGATCAAATTTAGAGCAGTTTGACTTAGGACAAACCGAAATGGCTTATATTTCAAGACTGAAGGAGTATGGTACAAGGATTGAGTATGGTACAAGGCATGCCATAGCAATTTCGTAGGATCGGTAGGAATTCAATCCTTTGTTTCAAAAGAAAAGACTTCATAGGAAAATTTCCTGTAGGATCCAAATCCTCCAAAATTCCTACATTTTTCCTAGGTTTTCGAGGGGGCCTATGTACTATGTATGATACGTTTTCACAAGTGAATAAATGTTAGTATGTGTTTGCATGAGTATCGCTTTATAATATTTAACGACTAAGAGAGCTTGCAGGTAAACTTTATCATTATTAAGTATTAACTCTGTCCCTTAAGTTTTTCATAAATTTTTAAGTACTTATGTTTGTCAAAATTAGAAGCCCTTACGGAAATATTGACGGATGGTCTAGTATGTTGAATTAATGACCATATAAATTGTTGTCTGTTGACGTTCATTATTAACACATTTTTACCCCTATTTATCTGCAATAATGATATGAATTTGATACCTAAACTATTGATCATACTTAATTAATAAATGGGTCATTTTTACATATGCAATATATTTTGGAGGATATTCTATTTTCGCAGAAAATTAGGCTAAATTAAGCATAATTGGATAAAGCCTTGAACAAACAACGAACCAGAGGAAAACGAAGGCCAACAGGCCCAGAAAGGGCCTAGGCCCATCGGCCTAGGGTCCCCTGACCCCCTCTTGTGCTTGTTTTTGGCAGGTACCCCTCCAAGATTACTTAAGGGTAAAGTTTGCAAGGATATGACAATATGAGCTTGGTATCAAAGAGGATCAAGCGGAGATTTGGAAGGTTATCAAGGATCAATCTCATCTCGAAGCTATCAACATGTCAGGACCACATGCAAGTGAAAAGAAGCATCCAGAACACCTGAGAAGACTCGGGGATGAAAGAGAGCGTGAACGGGCAAAAGGAACGCCGAGGCCGATCAGCCTGGACCCACCCAGGCCGATTGCCTAGGGTATTTCCTCGCACTCTCACCTTCCAATTTCTACCACGTGTTCTTCAGACTATATATACTCCTATTCTCCATCGAGGACTGCATCCAAGACGACGTATTCGAGGTGAAGCAGCAGAAAAGTGGAAGGAGTTTGAGGGACACCACTTCAGAGAGCCGAGGGCCGTGCAGTTGTCTAGGGATTAGCGTAGCTAAGCCCTAGCTGACGTGGGAATCCTGCGAGGAAGATCCATGTTGTAGTTTTGGAGCTAGGATCATCAGATCAAGGTAGGATCTCGGTGGAGATCTGGTGATGTACAATCATTCATGGCGAAGTAATAGATGTGTTCTTGTTCTTAGCGATCTAAGTGCCTCCTTCTATAATTTTATGCTATTTCGGGTTTGCTTTCTTTTCAATCCATGATCAATGATAGATTGCTTAGGGTGTTCATGTGGTCGTGGTGACCGGATTTGCATACCTGATCTATCGATGAATATAACACGTTCTTATGATCATGCCCTTAGACTACCTATGCTGATAAAAGTGATCGTGACAGGATCTTTCTTGTGTAAGATGGTTTAAAGATCGGGAGCTAGACCGGAGCTATAGATTTAAAGATGGTTTTAGCTAAGATCATGTCTGTGTTGCTTTGGTACCCATGCTTAGAATTGCATCATACGTATAATCTTGGTTGCTCTTGATTGGTTATCTCCGCTCCATCTGTTATCTATCTATATATGCTAGATTAGATCTAAATCACTCAATAACACAAATATATCTTGTATTATAAGTTCCACGATATCCTCATGGAGAGGAGCTATATGGCTGCCGGTGCAAGGAGGAGGTCCGCCGCTGCCGGATTTTGGCGTAGATAGGAGGGGGTCGTGCCGCTGGCAGCTGGCATGGGTAGAGCCGAGGAGCGTGTCGGCGGGCGCCCGGCGGGGGAGGAGGGAGGGCTGGGGCCTGGGTGCTCGCTGGCTTGCGAACAGCGCAAGGAGGCGCGGCAAGGCTGAGGTGAGCGCTGCGCAGACGAGTAGAGGTAGACGAAAGGAAGGACTAATAATTTTTTCCTAGGTGGATCCCACAAACTTCGTGAATCATGCCAAAAGGTACATTATTTGACGGCTGAGATGGACATGCTTTGGTGGGGGCCGGCGACTTGACTCGATGGCCACGCGGTCACAATCGACCACCGGCACCCTATCCCTCCATTATTGCCGTCTGCCATTATTGCCTTCTGCAGTGCAGAGGAGTCGTGGTTGGGGGCTTGTTCCGGCAGTGGTGGTTACTCCATGGTTAGTCCATGATTGGTGGGAATCAATAATACCATTACCACTACGTGCTGAAAGTAATAGCAAGAGAGATGGCCAATCATCGGAAGCAATATCACTGTTTGGACTTTGGATGGGGTCCAACTTAATTCTTCACAGGTAAAGAGAGTGCTCCACTACATAGAAAGCCTGCTCCTGCCATTCGCTTGCGCATAGAGAGTCCGGGAGAGATGGAGGAGCGGTTTGCCCCCGTAACCGCGGCGACCGGGGCGTTGGGCCCGGTCCTGGTGAAGCTCGCTGCTTTGCTGGGTGATGAGTACAAGCTTCAGGAGGGAACCCGGCGAGGCATCGAGTCCATCAAATCCGAGCTCGAGACAGTTCACCATCTCCTGGGGAAGTTATGGGGGAGGTTGGATCTTGATGTGGCATGCAAGAACTGGATGACAGAGGCCCGAGAGCTGTCCTACGACATGGAGGACGACATCGACGGCTTCACTCTCGGTTTGGAGTGTGGTGACGGCAGCTTCATCCAGCGGGAAGCCACGGACAGCCCTTTCAAGGAATTCATGGAAAGGGTCAAAGATGTATCGAAGCGGTGCGGCAAGATGCAGAAGATTGGCGACTGCAACCGTAGCAAGCTGCCCACCGACCCTCGAGCTCTCTTCCTTCACAGGGATGCATCGGAGCTCGTGGGCATGGAAGAAAAGAAGGAGAAGCTCATCAAATTGCTTCAGAAGCACGAAATGGTATGCCTTCTTGGACCTGGAGGGATGGGCAAAACAACTCTTGCGGATCTGGTGTATCACGCAGTAGGAGATGAATTCCAATGCCGGACATTCGTGTCCGTGCACCCAAGTCCTAACATGACGGATATTCTGGGTACCATCCTCAGCCAAGTAATAACAGATGGTGCAATGTCTGCTGGCAGTGGCACCGAACCTGCAGCCGAACAAAATATCGTCACCGACATATCAATTTCCCTCTCTGAGACGAGGTACGACCTCTCCATTCTCACTCTACTTCATTCCTGATTGTGTTCCTAAGTACTCCGTGTGTGTTATTCTACTATTTTGAACAAATCATACTGTGTTAGAAAATTGGAACGCTAGTTCCAAAACCCGTGCATGCGTCCGCACATATTTGCATTATTTTTTGAGAATCCATATAGATAATAATTGAACTTCGTAAAATGCCTATAATTTTGCATTAAGTGACCGATGTGGCATTATTGACCAATTCAATTCAAATTTCCTAATTTTCTTTCTGCTAGCAGTGGCACTGAACCTGCAGCCGAGCAAAATGATTTCATCAAAGGCATATCAAATTTCCTCTCTGACAAGAGGTACGTCGTCTCCATTCCCACTCTACTTCCTGATTCCGTTCCTAAATACCACGTATGTATTTGTTAGTGTACTATTCTGGGGTGTTTGGGAGGAGGGGGCTAAATTTTAGCCCCCATCACATCGAATATTTGGTTACTAATTAGGAGTATTAAACCTAGACTAATTACAAAACTAATTACATAACCCCTAGGCTAAATCCCGAGACGAATCTATTAAGCCTAATTAGTCCATAATTTGACAATGTGGTGCTACAGTAACCATTCACTAATGATGGATTAATTAGGCTCAATAGATTCGTCTTGTGATTTAGCCTAGGGGTTCTGCTATTAGTTTTGTAATTAGCTCATATTTAGTCCTTCTAATTAGCATCCGAACATCCGATGTGACAGGGCTAAAGTTTAGCCCCTGCCTCTCAAACAACCCCAAAATCATATTATGTTTGCAACGCTAGTTCCACAACCAGTGCGTCCGCTCATATTTGCGTTATTTTGGAAAATCCAGAGACAATTGATGAACTTTGTGAAATTCATATAATTTAACAATAATTCAGAGGTGACCAATGTGGCATTATTGACCAAGTATCCGATCAAACTTCTTTGTTTGTATCAGTTGTAACATGTTATTTTTACTTCCTCCTATATGATTATGTGAAGGTTTTATGGAGTACTCAATTAATATTTGCTAGACCATTGACCGTTTTGCTAGGTACTCCATAAAACATGTGAAGGTAAGAGTTTGAATGAATCCTAGCCATCAATTTGTATAAAAGATGCAATTAGATAATTAAAATAATATGAAAAAAGGCTGGCAAACTCGCGGGCAATCTCGCTCTCGGAGGTGTAACTGTCATTTATCTAAGGCCATATTTAGTTACCCTCAAATTCCCAACTTTGGCACTATAAAAAAGAAGATTCCCCATCACATCAAACTTGCGGTATATGCATGAAATACTAAATGTAGACGAAATCAAAAACTAATTGCACAGTTTTGTTGTACTTTGCGAGACGAATCTTTTGAGCCTAATTAGTCAATATTTGGACAATAATTCATAAATACAAACGAAATGCTACAGTTGCGCATTTATAGCAAAATGCCAATTTTGCTACTCCCAAATTAGGAACTAAACAAGGCCTAAAAGAATTGGACCCGTCACGTGTATGTAATGATTAAAATATGCATATAATGCAACGTATTTCCAAATATAAATTAGATCTATCATGTGTCATTATGATCCCATGTCACACCCGGTTTTAAAACAAAATCAAGTGCTACCTATATGTATGCTAGGATCTAATTTCATACATATAGTGACATCATTAGTGAAAACAGTAATAGTATCTCGTAAAGGAATATAAATAATAACTTACGAGTCCATCAGAGATATACAGCTTAATCCTGGAAACGGAGGCTCCAAACAGTCATCTTCAGAAAACTTCTGACAACTTCCTCTTCTGAGCAGCAGTAAGCAAGGATGAGTACACTTATGGTTGATACTCAGCAAAATCACAAGAAATAACCAAAATATCGATTTAAGTCCATCTTCAAGTTTATTAATCATGTGAGGGTCTAGGCTGCTCTTGACCGTGAGTATGGCTGATATATCAGTTTTACACTCTGCAGAGTTGTATACTTTCACCTCAAGTCACGTAAAAGTTCAGAAGAACTTTAGACCCAACCATGCTGTGCAAAAGTAGGCACTTATCACACTATCGAGGTGTGACTACATAGGGACGCTACGAGACTTTACAAAGATTCCCTAAGAAGTGATAACCCGCTAAGGTTTTGTCATAAGGGGATGAACCCTCCCTCAAGTGGTGCGTACACCCCTTGGCTGGACAAGCCATCGCACAACCTATGAGCCCCTCCTGCCCTCTCGATAAGACTATCACAAACTAGAGTCTCTAATTAATTAGCCAAGACCAGAGCCCGTTAGTCTTATGGTTGTACTATTTTCCTAGGTGGTCACTCTATGTTCCAATTAAGGCATGGTATTCTTGTAAAATAAACATAGATAGAAGGATGGTTAGGGACACTTGCCTTTCTCCAATGAAAGGTTACTCTTACTACTCTTCAGCTCTTGCTTTCTTGAAACTCTTAATCTTCAAATCTTTCGAACATCGATCCTTCTACTGAAAGCAATCACTGGCACAAACATATAAGCAAACAAACAAGTACAACTAAAAACAATACACTAAAACAAAAGAAAAGCTTTAAAAGACCATATCAAAGGATAGAGCTTGAATCTAAGGTCACGCGAATGCAAGAAACGCTGGGAACGGAACTATGGTTGAAAAGATAAAACCTATCGAGAGGTTTGAATTATAAAAGAAAACACAAGAGCTACCTGCTTCATTTATTTTAGTTGAGAAAAATAATGTAAAGATATTTCAGAGAAATACCCTTAGTTGGAATTAATCAAGTCATATTTACATATAAAAAGATGATGTACAGCTTAGTCTAATTTTATTTATAAATATTTAAGTACAATTTAAGAAAATTAAACATTTTATTTTAAAAGCAGCATGTAAAAGCATCTAAGCATATAACTTTGTATCTTGAGTTCAACTAAGCAAATTATATTAAAAACACATTTATATTTACTTTAGTCAAATTAAAATTTAATAAGAAAACCCCAAGATATAACTTATATAGCTTTTATCTATAAAACAAATTGAATACACATTAATCAAATTAAGTTTAATTTATGAAAAGCTGAGGTACATCTCTAATTAGCTTTAATTGGAAAAACATTTAAGAGTAAGCATTAATCAAATTAACATTTATTATGAAAAATGGTGTATAACACTAAATAGCTTTTAATTAAAGACAGCATGTTTAATAGGTATTAACCAAATTAATATTTAAATTTATTTTAAAAACTACAATGATGAAAAAGATCACCACTAACGTGTAATTTATATTCCTTCAAAACTAATAGAAACAGAGCTAAAACCTGTAAGATATGACTTAACGAAGCTCTAGGGACTTGCTAGCGAGGTTTAGAAACTTCCTGGCACTTAACTGCAAGAAACTGAGGACCTAAACCTAATTTCGTTCATAAACTCGAGGGCTAACGTTTAGATGGATTGGATCGTCAGAATCTAAACTTTCTGGGGACTTTTTCGAAAAGCCTACCAAACACAAAATTTAGATCAGCATTTCCGTTTTCTTCAAGGGCTAAACTACAAAACGCATCTTCTTCTTCCTCCAGATTCCTCCCGGCCGATACACTCCAATTGGCCGGCGGCCAGCTCACCGGTGGTGGCGCGCAGGCGGTGGCGGTGCGGGGTGGTTGCGGCAGTGGCAGAGGTGGCGCGCAGGAGCGCGGGTGGCGGGCGGTGGGGCGCACGATGCGGCTCGGCCAGAAGCGCAGGCGGCGGTGGCAGCAGCGGTGCGGAACACATGCGGCTTAGGAGGTAGTGGATGGCGGTGCAACTCTGCTCCGACGGCTCGGGGCAGGAGGCGGTGAGCCGGGTGTGGGCACCCCGGAGGCAGCAACACTAGGCCGAAGCCTTGGCCAGCGGTGAAAAAGAGAGAGAAAGAAGGGATCGCTAGGGATGGAGTTCAAACTCACGCTTGAATGGAAAAATAGAACGAGATCGATGATACGAACGCGATGGTGTGCTCATCTTCGACCGAAGACTTATGGCTTTGCTAGATTTGCTCGCCGGAGTTCTCAGCGGAAAGTTTGCCGGGGTTTAACAAATCCGTATGTTCGGCGTTGAACCGCGGGACCTAGGGTTGTCTAAACGAGGTGGGGTTTACGGTATTGAAACAAGGATGTCAAGGAGATCACCTAAAAGTATTTATAGGCCAGTTTGGAGCCTGGATTTATTTTGCCCCCTTTTTCTAATTTCAGGAATTAATTTCGGATTCGAAAACAATTCTAGAAAATTCTGAAATCATAATTAAATCACGAAAAATACTCCAAAAACTCTGAAAAAATCAGGAATGTTCCTGGAGATGATTTGGGACACGAGGAACCAATATAAAATATTTGGATCTCGTGAAAAGGATTCTAAACCTTCCAAAAATTGGATTTAGCTCTAGGAAAATGAGAATAAATTCTAGGAAATTTTGGAAAATTCTAGGACGAACCTTATCATTATCTAGATGATTTTTTAAAATATTTGCACTCATGAAACACCAAAATAAATCAGCATGAATGCAACACATAAAGAACAACTTTATTTAATTTAGAAAAACAACTAATTGTTTTTCATGTACTATATTTCCTTTCAAGAAAATAAATGTTGGAAAAAATTTAAAATTATGAGAAAATCATTGTTCAATTTTTGTTTTTAAGCACATCCTGAAATCCAAAAAATTCAGGGTGTGACACCCAGTTGCTTATTTGCAGCTTCTACTTATTTTTAAGCTGTGTAGCCACCTAAACGTGCAACTTCTCATCGACTTAATAAAAAAGCTCTTCTTCCATTATAACGTCAAACTTGAAAAACTCAGAAGCTGACCACATCCGGCTTGTTGGCTTTTTCCCCACCAAACTTTTTCTTCCCTACCCGAGCTGCTCCTGTGCGTGCATCGCCGACGAGCATGCCATCCTCCGCCCCGAGATAGTGTCGCTCGCAGCTTCCGAGCTTAGCGCCGTCTAGCGTGCCGCCTTCTGCCCCGAGCTAACGCTGCCCACCACTCCCGAGCTCAGCGGTATCTTCCTCCTCAAGATCTGCTGACGAGCGTGCCGTAGTCTTCCTCCTAGAGCTCCACTGACGAGATGCTGCCCCCGACCTCCGCCGATGAGCATGTCGCAGTCTTCCTCCCGGAGCTCCACCGACGAGCTACTACCCGCGAGCTCCACAGGCGAGCGCCGCTCGCCACCCCTTAGCTCGACGCCATTCTCGGCGCCGACCTCGCGCCGCCCACGGAGGTCACAAGATGATCCATCAAAAACAAAACCCATGGTGCCAACTCTATCATGTCAACAGATTCATCACGATGTTGAACGATGAAATCGGCTACAGCCTGCGCCTTTACTGCCTTAACGGACTTATACCGTAAGTCAAATTCAGTTAACATCAAAATTCATTTTCCCATCCTTCCTTTCATGATAGGAGCCGACAACATATATTTTACTACATCAGCTTTGCATACCACCATGGACTCAGATTTCAGATAATGACATAATTTCATGCATGAAAAATACAAGCACAAACATAATTTCACAATGGGAGGATACCTGGTTTCTACATCCAAAAGCCTTCTTCTCAAATAAAAGAAAATCCGCTCCTTCCCGTCAACTTCTTGGACAAGCACCGATCCGATCGCATGATAATTGGCTGATAAGTACAACTTGAACAGCCGATCTGGCTACGGCGCAATCAGAACCGGTGGTGATTTAAATATTTCTTAATTCCATCCAGTATCCCTTGTTACTTTTCTCCCCACACAAATTCTTGATCAGGCTTTAACTTCAACAGGGGCATAAATGGCTCGATGCGTGTTGATATATTGGATATAAATCTCCTGATGAAGTTAATTTTCCCAATAACAGACTGCAACTCGGTCTTGTGTGTTGGAGGAACATTCGTATTAATAGCTTTGATACTCCTTTGACCAACTTCAATTCCTCTGTCATGCATAAAACCCAAAAATTTACGAGCCGATATACCGAAAGCACACTTATTTAGATTCATCTTTAAAACATGCTGCATTATGCAGTCTAGTGTTTTGTGTAGATTGGCCAGATGTTGTTCTGTGGTCTTAGATTTGACTACCACGTCATCGATGTAGATCTCCACCACTCTGCCAATGAGCTTATGGAAAATGTAATTCATTGCTGGTTAATAAGTTGCATCGGCATTCTTTAAGCCAAAAGTCATGGCCACCCATTCATACAACCCAAGAGCCCTTGGGCATCGAAACGCAGTCTTTGAGATATCTTCTTCTACCATCAATATCTTATTGTACCCTGCGTTCCTATCCATGAAACTCAAGATCTTATGACCTGATGCTTCATCAACCATTGTATCTGCAACTGGCATTGGGTACTCATCCTTTGGTGTAACTTTATTCAGATTCCGAAAATCCATGCAAGCTCTACGTTTTTCGTTTTTCTTGATGACAGGCACAATATTAGACACCCACTCTGCATATCGGCACGGCCTAATAAACTTGGCCTCATACAATCTTGTAATTTCAGCTTTGATCGTTTCAAGTAATTCTGGCTTAAATCTCCTTGCAGGTTGCTTGAAAGGTCGATAGCCTAGTTTGATTGGTAACCGATGCTCCATGATCATTCGGTTTAATCTTGCCATCTCATAGCACTCCCAAGCAAAGCAATCTTTGTGCTCTTTCAACAGCTCTATTAATTTTTTCTTATACTCAGGACTTAATTTAGAATTTATAAACATTGGCCTTGGCCTGTCACTTGGGCCTATATCAACTTCTTCTAGTAGGTGAGCTGACATAAATCCTTGTCCTAACTTCCCATCTATATCATCAATTGTAGCATCCATTAGGACTCCCTCCAATGAGCCGACTATTGAAATCTACCAAGTAATCAGGCGATTTATCCCACCGGGCGTGCCAAGAGCATGTTGACGCAAAATCTGGACTTCAAACTCTACGTTGAACAACACGTGAGGACCTAGGATATTTTCTTAACTCCAGTGCAAGCTCCAAATCAATTCCTGAAGATACGTGGCGTGCCAGTCAATTTGACTTGCAATTGACAAGGAAACGTAAAATTCTTGAGCCGATAGGCGGCTAAGCTTTCGAACTCATGGGTAGTCATTCTTTGAATAAACACTGATAAGATATGTTAAATGTAATCATGCGGTATAAGTAAAATAGATAACATTAATGGTATGTGCCATCGGCTATATGAGCCGACGGGCTAAGATAGACCTAAGTAAAACAGCTGCCATTAAGAAATAACCTGTCTATTACATTGTAGTTAATTAGACCGTTGGAGCTAATCAATGTCACGAGCCGATGGATCGGACTAAACCAAGACAGCATGGCAACGCAGGGCATTAACTCGCTCTTTCTGGTTTAAAAGACTAGAAAGTAATAACAAGGCCTTGCGCACGTGGCCATCGGCTCGATGGCATCAGACTGCTACTGGGATGGATGGATCGGACCCAACCAAGACAACATCGGCTCTACAGCAGCAGTCTTATACTATAGATCTATTGGTCGGTAATGGAAGGGGCGAGGGTAAAGATCTATTGGATCTAGTAAAAATAAAGCAATAAAGGCATGCAAAGCAAACTAGCCGATACAATAAGATAAATGGTGAGTGCTTAGAAACAACTAGGAAGTTGATGCGAAACAAACCTAATTAGATATAAGCAACATGATAACTGGGAGCATTTGATGTAATTAAGAGATCGATGCGATGCAACTTAATTAAAATAAACAACTCGATAATTATGAGCACTTCGAAGATAAACACGAGGTCAAAATGATGCAGCCCTATTCAATTCTTGGTAACTCGATAACTAGTCTTACGTTAAGAGATCATAATATCAGACTTAACCGAGAAAGTTCTAATACATGTAACGTAATGACCGGGTGAAGGTACTATCAAGCTCGCCTGAGATTGAAGCTGATGCATCCCCCCGCACAAGAACAAACTTGCCGATTCAACTCTACTCCTAGTCCTAAGATTTGGCGGGGGGCGCCGAAAAGGAAGAACTGTTGTGTGGTGTTTTCCATCTACTTCTCTACATGGTATCACGAGATTAGATTGTGGGCCTCCTCTCCTCTCCCTGCCCCTCCCCCCAATTCATGGAAACCTAGGCGGTGCCCCCTGCTACGCCACCGCCACCCACCCTCCGCTGCACCTCCCCGTCCGGCGTCCCCATGTCCTCCGCCAACTCCTTTATGTCCGGCAACACCACTCCTCTTGCTACTGATCTTGTGCCACCTCCTAGACCACCCCTGCTACCGATGACGGTGCATCTGTGCCGCCACCTGGCACCGGTGGCTCCTCTGGCAGTGTGTCTCAAGCTCCTCCTGCCGGCGACGCGCCCGACAACGACGGCAGTGGCTTCATCATGTACCCGGCACCGCCGCCAGCCATCCACCCCTACGCCACTATCTCCATCAAGTCTCACGTCCCTGTGAAGTTGGCAATGAAGTCCAACACCTACTCCAGATGGGCATCCTTGTTCACGTCCATGTGCGGTAAGTTCGACCTCTGGTTCACATTGACGGCATGATGGCTCCTTGTCCCCAGGACCCTGACTGGGATCAAGCGGATTGCTATGTCCACTCCTAGTTCTTCGGCTCCGTCTATGACTCCATCCTCGACCTTGCCATGACCAACGATGACCAGACTAGATGGGAACTCTGGCTCACCATCGAGGGACTCTTTCGCGCCAACAAGCAATCCAGGGTGAACTTCCTTAGCCGCGATTTCCACTCCATGACGCAGGGTGACTGCTCCGTCATTGAGTACTGCAACCGTATGAAGACTCTCGCTAACGCCCTTCGCGACGTTAGCCATCCTGTTCAGGACTCCCAGCTTGTCCTGAACCTCCTCCATCGCCTCAACCCATGCTTCTCCAACACTGCCGAAGACATCGCCAACTCCACCGCCGGCTTCCCGCCCTTCGCCCAAGCGTGGGACATGCTCACCCTGAAGGAACTTCACCTCGCCAATGAGGCGAATGTCTCCAACTCCACCTCCCTCCTCGCTGTGAACTCTTCGTCGTTGTTGTCCTCCTCCGGCTGTACGGGCGGGTGTCACCCACCATCTGGCTCTTCTCAGACCGGCAGTGGTGGCAGCACCAGTGGTGGTGCCCGCTGCAGCAGCAGTGGCGGCCGCACCGGTGGTGGCAACGACAAGAAGAAGTGGCTGCAAAAGAAGGGTGGTAGCGGCTTCCAGGCGCCCTCCGGCGGTGGGCCCCCATGGCCCACTGGCCCGTGGTTTTGCTTCAAACCAAGGGCTAGCTCCTATGACGCTCCAGGCTTCCAGCAGGCCAGCGATCGGGGTAGCGGGGGATGGCGCACCGGCACCCCTGGCCTCTTCGGCCCTTCTCCGCAGGCCTACGCTGCCTACGCCCCCATTCAGGCACCTACTCTGGCGCCAACCTGGGCCTAGGCAGGTCTTGTTGCCACCTTGAACCAGATGGCGCTACATAACGGTGGCTGGGTCATTGACTTAGGTGCATCCGGTCACATGTCGTCTTCGGATGGTATTCTTCTTTCCCGCCTCCCTCCTTCTCACTCCTCCATTACTATCGGTAACAGTCACACCCTTCACGTCACGTGCCGTGGAAGCTCCACCCGCACCACCCCCACCTCCCAATTTCAGCTTAACAATGTCCTTGTTGTCCCTTCTTTAATTCACAATCTAATTTCTATTCGTTAGTTTACTAAGGACAATAACTGCACCATAGAGTTTGACGCCTTTGGTTTTTCTTTCAAGGATTTTCCAACCAAACACATGATTCTTCACTGCAATAGTGTCGGCAACCTCTATACCATGCCTCCAGTAGCCAGCTTCACAATGCTCACGCCGATGTCGCCATCTCCTCCAGTTTACAGCGTCTTCGTCTTGGTCATCCTGATCCTGTCGCCATCGCTACACTTAGACAGAATTCCTCCATTACTTGTAATAAAGCCAATCACACTATATGTCATTCATGTCAGTTTGGGAAATATGTGCGGCTACCTTTCTCTCATTCTAGCTTTCGCAGTTCTGCTCCCTTTGAGTTAGTTCACTGTGATGTTTGGACTTCTCCGGTCGCTAGCGCTTCTGGTTATCGCTACTACCTAGTTATTCTAGACAACTTCTCACATTTTTGTTGGATGTTTCCTCTAGTTCACAAGTCTGAAGTCGCCTCATAGATCACTGACTTCTGCACCTATACTCATACGCAGTTTAGTCTTCCCATTCGCAGCATCCACGCTAACAATGGGATCGAGTTTGTTAATAGGACTCTCACATCTTTCTTAACTTCTCGGGGTATCCACCTGCGCCTCTCGTGTCCCTACACTTTTCCCCAGAATGGGAAAGCCGAGCATGTCCTCCGCACACTTAATAATCTCACTCGCACATTGCTCATTCATGCATCCATGGCCGCCCCATACTGGGCAGAGGCGCTCACCACTACCACCTATCTTCTAAACCGGCACCCCTGTTCTGCCGTTCAGAATGACATCCCCTACCGCCTCCTCTACTCCCAGCCACCCGAGTACTTTGACTTGCGTGTCTTCAGTTGGCTTTGCTACCCCAACCTCTCAGCCACGGCACGCCAGAAGCTTGCTCCTCGCTCCGTAGCCTGTGTCTTCCTCGGTTATCCCTCGTCTCACAAGGGGTATTGCTGCCTTGATTTGTCCACTCGTCGAGTCATCATCTCTCGCCATGTTTTGTTTGATGAATCCGTCTTTCCCTTCTCCTCCCATACTACTCACCCATCGCAGCTTGACTTCCTTTTGTCGAGCCCCTCCGATGTTCTCGCTTCCACCTCGGTCGCTCCGTCATCAGACGTTGAGCAGCCGCGGCCCTCACCAGTTGTTTTGCAGGAACTCACTAACGACGACCCTGCCATCTTGTTACACGGGCCGACCGTGTACCCTGCTCCATCTGCAGGCAGGTCGCTGCTCTCTACTGTGCCTCCAACTGCTCCGACTGCGACCGCAGCACTTCCGACCGTGACCGCGGCGCGTGCGGGTGGACACCCGACTTCTCTGATCGCGCCCGCACCGCTACCGACCACGACCATGGCGTGCGCGGGCACGCTCCCGACGGTTCTGACCGCGACTGCGCCACGCGCGGTTGCGGCCGCGATCACACCGGCGAGCACTTCTACCGCACCGGCGAGTGCCCCGACCGCACCGACGAGCGCTCCGATCGGTTGGGCAGCGCCCGAACTGCACCGGCGAGCGCTCCGACCGGTCCGGCGAGTGCCCACGGTCCCCTCCCCCCACCCCACCCCGCACCCATGGCCCTAGCGCCTCCTGCGTCCTCCTCATCGCCACCTGCTCCTCCACGCCCTATCACTCGGTCTATGACTGGGGCAATCTAGCGGGTCTACTACCAGGGCACGACAGCCTCAACTTCTTCTCCATCCTCTCTGATTCTGGCAAACTATCATAGTGCTCTAGCTGACACCAACTAGTGTGCCGCCATGGTCATCGAGTTCTAGGCCCTCATCGACAATGACACCTGGTGCCTCGTCTTGCGGCCGCCCAGTGCCAATGTCATGTCGGGCAAGTGGATCTTCCGACATAAGTTCCATGCTGATGGGTCCTTTGCCCGGCACAAGGCGCGCTGGGTGGTTCGTGGCTTCTCCCAGCATCACAGCATTGACTACGATGAGACCTTCAGTTCGGTTGTCAAACCGATGATGATATGGACCGTCCTCAGCATCGCCACTTCTAGCGCCTAGCCGATCCACCAGCTGGACGTGAAGAATGTGTTTCTTCATGGACACCTCGTGGAGACTGTCTACAGCCAGCAGCCTCCCGGCTTCGTCGACCCCACCACCCCCGATCACGTCTGTCTCGTGCAAAAGTCCTTGTATGGATTGAAGCAAGCCCCGAGGACATGGTACCAGCGGTTAGCCTCCTTCCTTTGACAGCTCAGCTTTGTCGCCTCGACCTCCAACACCTAACTCTTTGTATACAAAGAGATACAAAGAGGGGCCGAGCATCGCCTACCTGCTACTCTACATCGACGACATCGTCCTCACCACCTCATCCTCACCTCTTCTTCAGCACATCATGGGGTATCTTCACGTCTTGTTTGCCATGACAAATCTTGGCGACCTACACCACTTCCTCGGCATCTCCGTCACGCGTTCAACCTAGGGCCTGATCTTGTCTTAGCGACAGTACACCCTGGATCTTCTTCAGTGTGCTGGCATGGCTGAGTGTCACTCTACAGCAACTCCCATTGACACTCATGCCAAGCTTTCGGCACATGACGGTGCCAAGCTCTAGGACAGCTCTGAGTATCGGAGTCTTGCACGTGCTCTTTAGTACCTCACTCTGACTCGACCTGACCTGACCTGGTGTATCAGATCAGCAGGTGTGCCTCTTCATGCATGACCCGCGTGAGTCCCACATGGCCCCGATCAAGCACATCCAATGCTATGTGAAGGGCACACTCTCCTCCAAGCTTCACATTGTCACCGGATCTGTTCAGTCTCTAATTGTCTACTCCGACGCCGACTGGGCTAGCTGCCTGGACTCTAGATGCTCCACCTCCAGCTTCTGCGTCTACCACGGTGACAATCTGGTGTCTTGGTCCTCCAAGCGCCAGACCACGGTATCTCGTTCCACTGCTGAGGTGGAATACCGGGTTGTGGCTGATGTTGTGGTAGAGTGTTGCTGGCTGCATCAACTTCTTCAGGAGCTTCATGTCCCACTTGCTTCGGCCACTATTGTCCACTGTGACAACGTGAGTGCTGTCTACATGACAGCCAACCCGGTGCATCATCGGTGCACGAAGCACATTGAGATTGATATTCACTTCGTTCATGAGAAGGTGGCCTTGGGTGAGGTCTAAGTCCTCCATGTGCTGTCCTCTCACCAGTTCATGGATATCATGATGAAGGGCCTACCAACTCCTTTGTTTACTAAGTTTAGGTCCAGTCTGCGCGTTCGATATCCTCCCGCTTCGACTGCGGGAAGGTATTAGGAAGTATAAGTGTATATTAGGATGTATTTATCCTTTCCTTGTACACTTGATGTATTCCTTGTACTCCAAGCTATATTGGTCATATATATAGAGGTCACCCTCCCTTATTAGGGTGTGTGGTGTTTCCCATCTATTTCTCTACAACAACGCCTTGGGCTTATATTTATACCTTGGCACGTACCAAATCCTAGTCGATTACGACAATGACTATTACAATTAATGCAAAAACTAAAACTAAAGCTTTCTAAGATACATCTCCACGCTCTTTCGCTTATCTAGTGGAGTCGGTTCTGCTTCAATCTTCTTTGCCTGTATCGGCTTCAAAACTCTGTCCTGTCTAGTTAACTCTAGTAAAAAAACGGGTGTCAACACGCGTCCAGCGTGCCCATCGCCCTGCCAAAACCCCTTCCCCGACCCTATCTCCTCCTACCATCCGTGACACATGTCGCCACCGCCGTCACGCACGCACCCCGGCCGGATAAGCTCGGCCGAGGCTCACCACAACATCCCTGGGCTATAAATAGCCCTAGCGCTCCTCACTGCTCCCTCGCCCCTCCCCCTCCACCTTAATCCCGTCTCGCCAAACATAGAAACTATGTCGCGCCACTCCCACCTGCCACCACGCTCTACTCCCTAGAGCCGAGCTGGGTCAAAGTTGGGGATGGCCGCGCGGCACTAACCACCCCTCCCCAAGCATCGCAACAGCCCCGCCAACTGCTCCCTGCGAGCTCCTCTACCGCCGCTCAACCCACCGTTGCTGCTCATCGTCATTCCCTCTCTGGTCGTTGTGCTACTCGCATACGTACCTGAGGTACTTCCCCATCCTCCCTAGGCTGTTGCCCAGCCTCTACTACCCCTATTCTCCTCTCCCCTCTCTACCGTTCTGCCACATGAACTCCGATGAGCTCTAGACTCACCATCGGCCACTCCTTGATCTACACACCACCCTCCATAGCCTCGCCATGACCCCCTCTAGCACCCCGGCTGCCTTTTGACCTGGCCCAAAGTCTACCCCGCCCGGAGTAGCTCGCCCCGGCGAGCGGCTCTACCCTATGCGGTGGTCCGGCATCACAGCTCGACTGGTGCCACCCCTTCTCCCTCCTTCCTTGCTCCCAGTCCACAAGGACCGTAGGCACGCCCCCCAGTCCACCACATGGACCACTAGTACACAGCACAGCCCGACCATGCTAGCCCCACGCGGACCCCCTTTGCCACATCGCACTCTGGCCCACCTGTTAGCCCTTGCTATCTTTCCCTCTCATCTTTGCTACGGGCACCCGGGTTCTTGTACCCCAAACTTCACTTCACCATGATAAAAATTACCAAAAAATTTACCAACAATATTAGAGATGATTCTAAACCCATCCATACCCTGTTTACCCAAATCCCACACCAAAAACTCCCAAGAGCAAACTCTCATCCTTTCCAAAAATAGAAAAGCCTATATTTCATGTGACCAAAAATAGGAAACCATTCCAATAAACTCTAGAAAATCCTAGAAAATTCTAGAAAATCACTCAAGCCTTCTAAACCCTAATTCTACTCTTTTAACTCATGTTTGATGTATTTCCATGTTTGTTTGATTGATTTCTTATAACTACGATTATGTAGAATTCGACGATACCGAGAACGAGTTTGACAACCCGGACTACGAAGAGGAAGTTATCAACGAACAAGACTTTGAAGAAGGCAAGTCCCACGCATTACCATCTCTTGAATCCCAAGTTTTATAAATAAAATGAGCCAGGATAATAACATGGACTTTCCATTCAAAACCTTGCATAATATTTTCTCTGCGCTGCTTAGTTATTCCTAAATAATTCAAGCCCTCCTTGATACCATAAACCTAGGATGCAATAGAAACGCTTAGGAACTACTTATGCAGCCATTCACAAGTTTACAAAATACCAAAAGCATGAGTTCTTTGAAAATTAGATAAAAATAACTAACAAGTCTAGCAACCATATAAGGCTAGACACGAGAGTAAGAGGTAGCCTCGATGGAGGATCCTATCCAAAAAGCTTACTCTGGTCATATAAGGACTGGTTCATGAGCAAGTCTATCCGGTGAATTGTACAACCACACACGCTAAAAAGGTACAACCCTCAGGAGTACCTATCTATGTGAGGCCTTGATTCGCACCCCACCAGCTGAACTTAGTGAACCACCCAAGGGGCCACGGTGGGCAATGGTTAGACTGGAACATGATCTTTGCTTTGTCCTAGGTCTGGTCGACATGGGTCATAGGTTGAGGTCTAGAGTGGTCTGGTGGTATTGTATACCACATGATGTATTTGGATACCCAAGGCTCACAAATATGATCCCACTTGGTCAAAGCTCCCATTCATTAGTCATAACATTGTTTTTATGAAAATCTTGTGTCTCGAGCCTTGGCCTGAGGATTTGTTTCTAAATAAGGCAAAGCTGGCTCAGGAAGTCCCTGATGGATCCTGATGCTAAATAAAATACGGGGACTGGAAGGGATGTAGTTTCCCCCTTCCAGGACCAACAAACTGTTGTTAAATGTCCTGAATTCCTTTTAAAAGCTATAACCTTTCACCCCGCATAAAAATGGCTTTTCGGCAAATATCCAACCAGAGCCCTCCATGAAAAAACAGCATGAAATACCTCTATGACAGTGGGATTTGCTGAGTACTCTACTTTCTTTACTGCTTTCTTTCTATAGAGGAAGAAATAGTTGTTGAAGACGATGAGGATCTTGGAGATCAACCTTAGGAGCCAAATTGCCTGTGGACTTGGGAATACTACATAGAACTCTATTGTATAGCTACTCTAAGGCTACTCTTAGTGGTATGCACTTTATTTCTCTTTTGTAACCTTATGTAAAATGTCAATAAAAGCTATACAAATTATGGATGTGTTACTTCCTGTGATAAATTCTTGTATCATCTACTGAACCAGGAAATGATACAAATGACATTCGGGATCTCTTTTAGGGGTGCCCCCCACACTATCTGTCGTGACTTGACAAATCTAGATTTTGACTTCCCAATTCATTCTTGCCTACTAATATTGCAAGAAAAAACATAGGCGGTACATGTTAGTTTGAAAACCTAGCTTTTGGTGTAATCTAATTCCAACCCATCTCTTTGTTTGTTACTTAAATGTGGATTCTAGATGATACATTTCATTTTTTTGTTACTGTAAGGAAAATTTCCAAATTACTTCCGTCAAGTATGCCCACAGTCGTGATAACCCCTAAACTATTTTTTTCATTTTACACCTACAACTACGTTAATTGGTCCAATTTACCCCTTAGCAAGACCAATCTTATAAGGATAAATTGGACCAATTGACATAGTTCTAGTTGTAAAATAAACTAAAAAAAGTTTATGAGGGTTATCTAGACTTTGGCCATACATGAATGGAGTAATTTGAACTTTTTTGTTATTGCAATGGCATGAAAAGTTGTTTCAGCACACAACTTAGTACCAAGATGTCATTTATGAAGGAACTATGTTTGGTCGTATAGTATTTTTAAAAAGTGGTTACCAATAATTATTTGTGTAGATACATTATAATGTTTTGTGTCAAAATGTAATGAATTTAATTATTTTTGTAGATACATTATAATATTTTTTTGTCAAAATGGAGATACATTATTTGTGTAGATACATTATAATGTTTCGTTATTGCAATGGCATGAAAAGTTGTTATTCTCTTTCATATAACTAGTCCATCAACCCGTGCTCCTGCACGGGCTAATGTTTTTATAAGCTATTGGAGTTAAAAATTGTTTAGAAATTAAACTCTTAGCTAATAATCAAAATTGTTTACCTACTACTCTCTTATTTTTCCAATACTTCAACATAATACTTATATAGCTATGTATTCGTCCAGTTGTGATTGATTTTTAATTAATAATTATTTTATGCACTTTTTCATTCATATTCATACTTTTTATCACACCTCCAATCCTCTATACATTATGTTTAGCACACAAATCAATATTTTTCATCGATTCCGCACGTACATGTATACATGGTCTAATGGTGGCACTCATCATGTGTATATACTTTAAGGTAGTATTTTTATATTAACAATGATATAAATAGGTAATTTAGAATCATATATTAGTTTACTTTTTGACATTTCTATATGATGCACATGAAGATAATTAGATTAAGATTTAGGTATTTACTTTAGGTTATTTTTAATAACGACATACGTGGGTAACATAGATACAATTTTAGAATGACATTTTAAGTTATGATTTATAATGATGTGTATTAATAAATTGGATGAAGATTACGGGGTTACTTTAGATTATGTTTTATAATAGCTAAGCTCGGTAATTTAGATATAGGTTTAGAGCTCATTTTTGAATATTTCCACAATGACAGTGGTGGATAACTTTTTAGAAAATATAATAAATTAATGGTTATGATTATTAGAATTTACAGGATTGGTGTTTGATGTTTTTATTTTTTATGAGAATCTCTCTTTTTTCTAGCGTGTCTCATGGGAACTAATGCGGAGTCTCCAATGAAAAAAAATGAGACTACATTGCTACAAAACTATTACCATAAGCTACCTCTTGTTTGTTAAATATTCGAACACAATACTTATGTAGATATTATACTTAATATCTTCATCCAATTGTGATAGATTTCAGTTAGTAATTACTCTATAATATCTTCATCCACATTTATAATCTTTAACTTTCCACTTTGGACCAAATGTATGGGTTTGAATTTGTTTAATGAACCCTAAGTTTGAGTGCTCATAAATTTAATAGAACTATCCATAATGCTAAATATAATTTTAGCATAGAAATGTATATTCCCATAACTTTATATCCTTATAAATGGTGACACACATCATGCGTATAGACCTTAATTATTATATCGTATACCAATAGTGTAAGATATAGACGATTTAGAATCATATATTGTTGTATATTTCTAATTAAGGTTATTTGATTCAAACATAGGGTTACCTCATGTTATTTTTAATAATAACATGTGTGGGTAATATAGATGCAAATTTAAGGGGTTACTTTAAGTTTTTTAAAGTAATAGTGGTAGGCAATTCAGTTGCAAATTAGGGAGCTATTTTAAATATTGTTTATAATGGCATAAGTGGGTAATTTTGATGAAAATTAGGGGTTTACTTTAGTTTATTTTATATAATGGCAGGGGTGGGTAATTTATATATAGATTTAGGGGGTTACTTTAGGCTATTTTCATAATAGCATAGGTGGGTAATTTTTTAGAAAACATAATAGATCCAATGGCTATGATGATTTGAATCTATCGATTGATGGTTGGATGTTTTGCTTTTTTGTGAGAATTTCTAGAATTTCTCTCTTTTCTAGAGTGTCCACCTATGAATCCTAGATGGCTTCATTTGGAGGTTTCAAAAGGAGCCTCCAATTAGTTATAGTAAGATGGCAGACGTGAATTGAATAATTTAGAAACAAATTAGACCCGGTGCCTATGGTTATCCAGGCTAACTACCAAATTGATGGCTGCATGTCTTTGGGAATTTCTAGGATTCTGTTTTTTTTATAGGTCATGTGAGTACGAACACTCCAATCAATTAGTAATAGTAATATGGGATAAGATGGCCCAAATGTTAAAGTTTCTTTGGTCTTGTTTTTTTAGGTACTTGGTCATAATTGATGACATTTGGCACTGGGAAGAGTGGGAAGTCATCCGTAAGGCTCTTCCCAAGAATAATCTGGGCTGTAAATTTATTATGACGACCCGGGTCTGGAGTATAGCTTGGAAATGTCAAACTGAACAAGGTGCACGTGTGTACGAACAGAAGTTTGGTCTTGCGGAAGCTGAAAGTCTATCAGCTATGAGACTGCGCAAATCCGTCGAGGGAACCAACGCGAAGGGGCTGTCCACTAAGATTGCGGTTATGTGCGGCGGGCCACCATTTGATTTTTGTCCGCTAGCAGTAATCTGTTTGTCGTCAGCATGGGCAGAGAGCCACCATGTGCAAGGTGATGATGCGGAATGGGATACATGGGCAAGCCACGTTCTGGATGATGGGTTTCTGAGTACTCCATCCTTGAAACCAGTGGTCCAGAGTCTATGCCTTGGTTTCGACGATCTTCCCGTTCAGCTGAGGACTTGCTTGCTATACTGTACTGTATATCCTCCGTGGTATATGTTTTATAAGGGATGCTTGGTGAGAAAATGGATTGCTGAAGGATTTGTTTCGCAAGTTGAAGTAGCAGAAGGTTACTTTGACAAGCTTGTCTCCAGGAATCTGTTGCAGCGGAAGGGTGTGATGCATGCAGTTCACCCCATTATGGGAGCCTTTCTCGTGTGCAAAGCAAAGGAAGATAATTTTATTGCTTACGATGGGGCCGGCAACTCCTCGCATGCCAAACAGATCCGTCGTCTTTCTCTCAGCACGGATCGCTGTCCAGATGAGGATGTGCTGTCTCATACTCGCTCCCTTGTTGTTTCTGGTTATCAATGCCAGCTGGATGGTGTCCCCTTCAAGGCGTTCAAAAAGCTGCGAGTGCTAGAAATACATGACAGCAGTCGTCTAGAGAATGGTCATCTGGTGGATATATGTGGGCTGATCTGGCTCAAGTGTCTGGATCTTATGGGCTGCGGTCATATCACAGAGCTCCCACGGGAGATTGGAAGACTGCAGAATCTGGAGACCCTGTACGTGGCAGGTACAGGGATTAGTAAACTACCAACGGAAATTGAGAAACTGCAGCACTTAGAGACTCTGGATGTAAGTGGCACAAAGGTCACGGAGCTGCCTACGTGGATCGAGAAATTGCAATCTTTGAAGACTCTGGATGTAAGTGACACAAAGGTCACAGAGCTACCAAGGGAAATCAAGAACCTTGAGCGTTTGGAGAGTCTGGATGTAAGCTGGACACGGGTGAGTGAGTTGCCTAAGGAAATCGGGGAACTGCAGCATCTGAGGACTCTGGACATAAGAGGTACTAAGGTCCGAGAGCTATCCTGCAGTAGAGACCCGAATCCGTTATTAAGTGTGGTTGTTGATGCACATATACATAGGTTTTCTGATGAAGTGGAGACGTTGATGTCGCCTCTGGGTGTCATTAGATCAAGTGGTGGTGAAGAGGTTACCTCTTCTGAAGCAAAGTGCAGGGATGACCTATCCATCCTCATCCTCTTTAACCATTTCGGCGAGAGGTGTGAAGTCCTACCAGTTCGGATGCTTAGAGTTGCCGGGAGACACATGAAAGTCCCGCAGTGGGTCAAGCAAGACTTGTGCAATGTCTGCTCCTTAGATATCAGGCTCTACAAACTTGTGCACGAAGACCTCGAGTTTCTGAAAACGCAGATGCCGAACCTGCAGGCTCTCCAACTCAGGTTCGAGGTCCTCCCACGGGAGCCGGTTGCTATCACTGGTGGAGGGTTCTCAAAGCTGGAAACGTTCTATGTTGATTGCCGTCTGCCACGGGTGATCACCTTTGGGGAAGGAGCGATGCCGAAGCTGAAACATCTTGAGTTCAAGTTCTACACCGGCACAGCAAGGCAACACTACTCCATGGGCATCAAGCATCTCGACAGTCTTGAGGTGGTCGTGTTCCGATGCTCCGAGTGCTATACAAGTGACGGTCCAGGCATCTGCGAGACGATTGAAGTCGTGAGAAAAGAAGCCGCGGACCACCCCAAAAAGATCAACCTTTGCGTCAATGAAAAGAAAGTGGAGTTCGGCAGTAGTTATAAATGGGAAAGCCTTGCGGATAAGGCCGTTACTAAAAGAAGGGAACAACTATACAATGCAGCAGAGCGTCGCCGATGCAGGGGGCTGTTTGTTTGAGCTGCAGTTTTAAACTTTTCTGAAAAAGCTGCTGCTACTTTTTTTTTCTAAAAAACCAACGCCAGCTTTTAGAAGATGTGTGAGCTTAAAAAGCTATGAAAAATTTATAAAATTAAGTTTTTCAGCTTTCTATGTAAACTCGGATTTTCTGAACTTCCAGCTTTTCAGAATCTACACGAGAAGTTCACTGTTTATTTGAGTTTCTAACTTTTCACACTAAGAAGCTGCTAGGAATCCCAAACAAACAAGCCCTAACTTGGTTTTAAAGCTGGTTCGAACCTCAGGTTTTGTCACACCCGGTTTTAAAACAAAACCAAGTGCTACCTATATGTATGCCAGGATCTAATTTCATACATATAGTAACATCAAAAGTGAATAACAGCAACAGTATTACGTAAAGGAAAATAAATAAATACTTACGAGTCTATCAGAGATATACAGCTTAATTCTGGAAACGAAGGTTCCAAACTTCACAGGCAAACGACTGGGGGTTGCGTACGCCTAGAACTCAGCATCATCTTCAGAAAATTTCACACACCTTCCTTTTCTAAGCAGTAGTAAGTACGGTTAATACACTTATGGTTGGTACTCAGCAAGGTCACAAGAAATAACCAGAATATCGATTTAAATCCATCTTCAAGTTTATTAATCATATGAGGGTTCAGGCCGCTCTTGACCGTGAGCACGGCTGATATATCAGTTTTACACTCTGCAGAGGTTGTACACTTTCACCACAAGTCGCGTAAAAGTTCAGAAGAACTTTAGACCCAACCATGCTATGCTGATCAAGCACTCATCACACTACCGATGTGTGACTGCATATGGACGCTACATGACCTTTACAAAGATTTCCTAGTAAGGATAGCTCGCTAAGTTTTCATGATTAGCGTAATGCATTAACCTCTCTAGTGGGCATAGGGTCTTAGCAAAGCTCCCTTCCCAAGAGGGCTAGGTTATACACCCACTACTGTCTCCCCCTCTTTCCCCTTTCGGGTAAAGCTACCACAAACTAGAGTCTTTAATTAATTAGTTAAGACCAAAGGCATATAGTCCTTGTGGTTGCACTATTTTTCTAGGTGGTCGCTCCATGTCCCGATTAACATTATCATGGTATTATAAATAAAGCATAGGTAGAAGGATGGTTAGTGACACTTGCCTTTCTCCAACGAAAAGTTACTCTTACTGCTCTTGCTCTCTTGAAACTCTTATTCTTCAAATCTTTCGAACAACGATCCTTCTACTCGAAGCAATCATCAGCACAAACATACAAGCAAACAAATAAGTACAACTAAGAACAATGCACCAAAACAAAAGAAAAACTTTAAAAGAACGTACTAAAAGATATGGCTCAATTCTAGGATCACGGAGGCACATCAGACACTAAGCACGATGATATTGTTGAAAACATACATCTATCGAGGAAACTTTGGTTGTATAGGGAAAAAAAGAGCTATATGCTGCATTTATTTTTATTTAGAAAACATATGTAAAGGATACTTTTAGAAAATATCCTAAGTTAGAGATAATTCAAATTATATCTGTTTATGAAAATATGATATAAAACCTAGTCAAGTTTTATTTATAAATATTCACGTAATTATGCCATTCAAGCATTTAAATTTGGAAAATAAACTATATGTAATAACATCTAATGACAACTTTATATGTCGTGTTGAACTAAAACAAGTTATAATTCAAAAATACATTTATATTTACTTTAAGCAAATTAACATTTAATTATGAAAACTTGAGATATAACCTATGTAACTTTTATTTATAAAACAAATTGAATACACATTAATCAATTTAAGTTTGACTATGAAAACCAAGGTATAACTCTAGTTAGCTTTTAATTGGAAGATTTTTTTTATAAGCATTAATCATATTAACATTAATTATGAAAACCGATATATAGCCTAATTGGCATTTATTTAGAAAAGGATATGAAGTAGGAATTAATCAAATTGATGTTTATTATGAAAAGCGGTGTATAACTCTAAGTAGCTTTTATTTAGAGAAGACACAGAAATTAATCAATTTAATATCAAATTTATTTTCAAAAACATGCATGAAGGCAAACATCACCACCAACGTATAATTTATATTATCATGAACCTAACGCAACTTGAACAGATTAAAACAGAGCTAAAACATAGATTGTATGAGCTAAACAAGTTTAGAAGGATCTAGATGTGATTAACTATAGACTTCAGAGGCTAGCAAGGAAGATTCACAAGACACATGGAACAGTCTTCGTGAATAGGTGAAACCTTGGGGTTAGATCTGTAAAAGGTCATGGCAAGGGTCCGTTGTGGGTATGAACTTTTTCCAGGGGGTTTTCTGCTAAAGACTCAAGACACAAGAACTAATCAAATCATTGCAGCCTTCCTTAGGGGCCTAGAAACAAAACTGCCAGGGCCTTCTTCTTCCTTTCGCTAGGGCTCCGGCCAGCTGGCTTGCCGGTGCTCTGGCGAGCTAGGGTCGACGGCGGGCGGCGCAAGAGGGAGAGGGGGTCGAGGGGATCTCGTGGGGTGGCTCACCGGCGACGGGGCGGATGGAGACAGTTGGTAACGGCGGCGGATGATGACAGACGGTGGCTCGACCTCCAGTCCGAGGCAGCACTCCGGCAGCGGCGCGGCACGCAGGGGTGGCACAGTAGGTGTGGAGAGGCGACGCTTGGCTAGGATGTTGCGCGGGCGGCGACAGCGACTGGCGGCAGCAGTGCGCAAAAGGTGCCGCGGCGGTAGCAGTGGCTCGTGGCTTGGGCGCGCGGACGGGCGGTGAGGCGGCAGCGGGCGAGGACGGCAGGGCGCACGGGGGTTCGAGCGGTGCATTAAATAGGGCGCGGGGTACAAGGATGACTGGCGCGCACACCTAGGCCGAAGTGGCGACGGCAGCGCACGGCTGCGCTTGCCCCGAGGAACAATGCAGCGGCCCCGATGGGCCTTAGTGGGCTGGGCGGCCTGACGCGGGTCGAGCCCACGGGCTCAACCCAAACTGATAGGCTAGGTTTTCTTTCTTTTTTCAGAAAATATTTCCCATGTAAATAAAAATCTAGAAAATCTAGATACTTCATTTAAGCCACGAAAAATACTCTAAAATTCCAAAAATTCCAGAAAAATTCCTAGAGTTAGATTGGGACATGATAAATCCAAATAAAATACTTAGAGATATGAAAAGGATTACAAAACCTTCCAAAAATTTGAATTAGTTCTAGAAAAATGAGAATAAATTCCAGGAAATTCTGGAAAAATTCTCGGAAGAACTTGATCGTTATCAAGACGTGTTTTTAAAATATTTACACTCATGAAACAATAAAATACATTGGCATGAATGCAACACACACAACAACCTTATTTAATTTAGAAAAACAAACAATTAATTTTCTATACTAAATTTCCGGTAAAGAAAAATAAATGTTGGGAAAAATTTTAAAATTATGAGAAAAATTATTGTTGAATTTTTCTTTTTAATCACATCCTGAAATTCAACAAAAATTTTAGGGTGTGACATGTTTGATGCTAGTGTTCTCACCGTGGTTCGCTCCCAATCCATTTTCTCCGGCCTCTCGCGCATGGAGTTACAAAGGGAATGTGACGCGCCCATCATCTACGGAGCCAGGATGGTTTTGGTGATCTCCTTAAGGAAGCGATATTTCGGTCTGATTGTAGTTGTAGGTATGCTTGTGTACACGTGTGGTGTGAGTAATGTGCGTGTGTAGTGTCAAACAACACACTGTGACAACGGAATGGCGGTGCGCCTCGTCATAAATCCAGAGAGCACGTTCGCGCCCATCGTTGGAATTGATGAGGATCCAATAGATACGAGTGAAATGAAATGCAGTCATTCTACTAGCACGGCGGTGGTGGCGATGATGCATTGGGAACGCTCTGAATGGTGTCGCGCACGCTGCAAAAGGCACATTCGATTACCAGGCGATAATGCGAGATCATTTTCGGCAAATCAGCGTTTCTCAAGTTCCGAACAGAGCCTGAAGAAATATGGATGTTTGGCAAGGCAACCTTCCTCGAGCAGTTGAACTGTTCAGGTGCAGTTCCGTGCCTCCGGGTGAAATTGGAGGAGAGCATGGCGTCGAATCTCCGGAAGCCCAAGCTATGTTTCGATGCATCGAGCACTCGTCAGGTGTGTTGGGAGATCGATTCCCGTGAAAAATAATGGTCGTGTAGATGCTGGGGCAGAGCACGCTCTGCCTTGACGACCTCAGCTAGCGAATCAGATTCAAAACGGCTTCGAGAATGGCAGCCCTGTTGGGGCTTCTCGTCACAGCGAATGACTGGCCGGCGGGCTTTTCTGAGCTCACCAAGCAATTCTGTGGGTGTGGAAATATAATTCACTACAAAAAGAAAATGGAAGAAAAGCATAAGCGGACCAGCACTACTAGAGCAGTGCGCTTCCTGAGCTCAGTTGGTTAAAATTTAGGCTGCACCTAGCCCACTGTTGTTCTTGGCCCATGAACAAAGGTTCACAAACACCAGAAGTCAGACCAAAGATAAATTGGACCGACCTAATACCTTGCTCTGTTCGTTTTGCTATTTTATTCATTTTGTACTCGCGCAAATATATTTCTCGATGAGTATTCGGATCCAAAAGACAAGGTGCCCTTAGCTGGCATCCAACAAGGATTTTTCATCACGTTAATACCAGAAGGGAGATTCCTTCACTGAGCAGGACAATAAAGCCCGCCTCATCGCCTGTCTCGAGACCTTACCGTACCAAACAGAGCACCCTGTCAGTAATTGATGGAGGAGGTGATACTGAAGTGGTTACATCCAACACCAGAACTACTTCCCAGAACATGAAATCTTTGTCACGGCTGGTTCCTCTCACACAAGTGCTGGACATGACAACGACAACAACGAAAGGCTCGAGGACATATCAGCTATTGAAGACACTCCTGAAGCTGGCGAGGAAACCCCACAGCAAACGGCACGCCGGCGCCTCGAGAACAAGAAATGTGCAGAGTCATGTCAACCTGCAGCTTAGCAAACTACCCAACGCAACTTGACGGGCGAATTCAATCAAGCCACAACCCAACGCAACTTGATGGGCGAATTCAATCAACCCGCAGGTGGAAGAATAAATCGCACCCCGATGGCAAATATCATGGAGGTAGCCTATTGGTTGAGGGCCCTGCCTCAGACCCAGCAAACGGAAAAACTCCTCACATACCTCAAAACAGCTTGTGAACAACTTGATGACTTTCTTACTCTTACCTGACCGTGATTGACTTTGAGTACAAACTACGCTACATGCCTTTTAATTCAAATTCATAATCCTTTTTCCACTTTAGTTGAAACCTTAGCTGTAGGTATGTTAGCTTTTGTTGCAACCTATATGTTTATTTGTCGTGACTTAACAAATCTAGATTTTGACTTCCCAACTTCATTATTGCCTGCTAAAATTGCAAGAAAAAGCATAGGATGTACATGTTTGTTACTAATTTCTACCCATCCCTTTGTTTGTTACTAACATCTGGATTCTGGACCATACATTTCATTTTTAGTTACTATAAGGCAAATGTCCAAATTACTCCCCTCAGGTGCTCACAGTCCCAGTAAACTCCTAAACTATTTTGGTTCATGGTACACCTACAACTATGTTAATTGGTCCAAGTTACACCTTAGCAAGACAGATCTTATAAGGATAAATTGGACCAATTGACATAGTTCTAGGTGTAAAATAAACTTAAAAAGGTTTAGGGGTTTATCTAGATTTCGTCCATACTTGAAGGGAGTAAAATTTGAGCTTTTTAATTGTTGCCATGGCATGGAAAGTTGTTTCAGCAGACAACTTTGTACCAAGATGTCATCTATGAAGGAACTATGTTTTGTTGTATATTATTTTAAAAAAATGGTAACCAATAATTATTTGTGTAGCTACATTATAATGTTTATGTCAAAATTTAATAAATTTATTGTTTATGTAGAATATAATGAATTTAGCTAAAGGAAACCTTATTGTTTATTGTCATCCGTAAGGCTCTCCCCAAGAATAATCTGCGCTGTAAATTAGTCATGACGACCCGGGTCAGGAGTATAGCTGAGAAATGTGAAACTGAACAAGGTGCAGGTGTGTACACACAGTATTTTGGTCATGCGAACGCTGCAAGGCTATCAGATATGAGACTCAGCAAATCTGTCGAGGGAACCAACGCGAAGGGGCTGTCCACTAAAATATGTCCATCCTTGAAACCAGTGGTCCAGAGTCTATCTGTCTATGCCTTGGTTTCGACTATCTTCCCGTTCAGCTGAGGACTTGCTTGCTATACTGTAGCGTATATCCTCCGTGGCGTATGTTTTATAAGGGATGCTTGGTGAGAAAATGGATTGCTGAAGGAATTTGTTTCGGAAGTTGAAGTAGCAGAAGCTTACTTTGACAAGCTTGTCTCCAGGAATCTGCTGCAGCATTACATTGGGAAGTACACAGTTCACCCATCATGCGAGCCTCTTCCTCGTGTGCAAAGCAAAGCAAGATAATTTTATTGCTAAATTACGATGGGCCCGGTAACTCCTCGCATGCCAAACAGATCCGTCGTCTTTATGTCACCACGGGTCGCTATCCAGATGAGGATGTGCCGCTGTCTCGTACTCGCTCCCTTGTTGTTTGTGGTCAGCGATGGCAGCTGGATTGTAAGGCGTTCAAGAAGCTGCGAGTGCTAGAAATACGTAACAGCAGTCGTCTAGAGAATGGTCATCTGGTGGATATATGTGGGCTGATCTGGCTCAAGTATCTGGGTATCATGGGCTGCCATCAAATCACAGAGCTCCCACGGGAGATTGGGAGACTGCAAGATCTGGAGTCCCTGTACGTGGCAGGTACAGATATTAGTAAACTACCAGCGGAAATCAAGAACCTTGAGCGCTTGGAGACTCTGGATATAAGCCGGACACGGGTGAGAGAGTTGCCTAAGGAAATCAGAAAAGTGCAGCATTTGAGGACTCTTTTACACCGGCACAGCAAGTCGAGACTACTACATGGGCATCAAGCATCTCGACAGTCTTGAGAAGGTCGAGTTCCGATGATCCGAGTACTATACAAGTGACGATCCGGGCATCCGCGAGACAATTGATGTCCTGAGAAAAGAAGCCGTGCAGCACCCCAACAATATCACCCTTTGGGTCAATGACATGTTGCCAGAGGCTTTCGGCACGGGTGCCGATAAGGCCATTTTCGAAAAAAGAGATAAACTATTCAGGGCAGCACGGGAAAGATGGAAAGGGACCTTGAGGATATTATGAACGACGGAAGTCACATCTCATGGCAGCAGAGAAGCGAGCTCAGCTTCAACGGGACAAGTACCGCGGAAGAGGGGGAATTCGCTCCTGATTGCGGGTTCGTGTGGTACAGGAGAATCAGAGGTGTACCGTTTGTGAATTAAAGATGCGCCGTTTGTGCGGGTTTATGTAATAATAATTTCTGCAACTTTGGATTGAAGTATGTTCTATGTTGTATGCATTGGTTTGCTAAACCTAAACAAAAAAGTTACGTATTTTTTGAACTTGGGGTCTTCCTTCTCTATGTCACACATTATCTGTACGCACGCTTGTTCGTCATTCTCAATATTTTTTTTACAGATCACTTTCTGTTCGTCATATGGTAGCTTGCACCATCTGCAAACTGAGCATTCCGTCCAACATTTCCTTTGGGTCAATGTAGTCATGACTCATGCCAGTGATCCAGTTCTGTTAATAATTTGTTCCCATACGTATTCTGGAGCAGTTGCAAGATTGTCTTGATGATGCGAATGGGCTCATCCTTAATGTGGTTGCACGCAGACTTTTATGTCATCTTCTTCCCAACAGTTTTTTCAGTTCGCCCTACTGTACCTTCTGGGATATGTAAGCCTTGGTCAACATCGTCAAACCCCTTGGAGCTGCGGCTAAACTGCCCACATGATAGCACACTCTGCCTTGACGACAGCAGCTTCCAACATGGTGGATCAGATTCAAAAACAGCTTCGAGAATTTTGAATGACTGGCTGGGGGCTTTCTGAGCTCACCGAGCTTCTGTGGGTGTGGTAATATAATTTCACTACAAAAAGAGAAGGAAAGAAAAGCTTAAGGAAACTTTCTGAGCAGAAGCTTGGTAAGCTTCTGAAGGTGCAGCCCAAATTCTGAGCAGTGAGCTTTCTAATCTCAGTTGGTCAAAATTTAGGCTGCACCTAGTCCACCGTCATTCTCAGCCCATGAAGAAGGATCCACACACCACAGGTGGACCAAAGATAAATTGGGGCGACACACTCACACCCAGTTCTGTCCGTTTTTCTATTTCATTTATTTTTTACCTGGTCAAATATATTTCTAACGTCACACCAACCACCAATTTTGTAAACTTAATAAATCCTTGTAAAGTCACCTTCGTACAATATTTTAGTGCATTATGCATTCAGTTTGAAACACAATATTTTCTTTTTAGACAAATAAACTAGCGCAAGCTGGAACTAGTTCTCAATTAGAGAACACCGCATATGCCCGAAGAAAAATATTTTCAGTACTAGCCTTATTTTTCTGTCGTCTATTAACTGTTGAATGTTCTTGATGGAGTCGTATGTTCCTTAATAATCATTGGTCAAATGCGTCATGTATGCTGCACATTGAAGATGTAGAGGCTGGGACAGTGTTTTATTCCATCATCAAAAAAAAGTCTTGAAGCTCTAGAAATGGACACAATCCAATTTATGCATCTGCAGTGCATATATAGTTGTAATAACAATGATGAAACCTGCTTATTCTATACTCCGTAACATACAGGAAACATGAATATATTTGAGTCGCTCAAACCTCTTACTAATGCAATGTACACTACGGGAAACAGGGAAGATGCCGAGTGCCAGGGGCACTCGGCGAAGCCCCAAAAACACTCGGCAAAGCGTTTGCCGAGTGTAACACTCGGCAAACGACACACGGCAAAAATCTTGACGGCAAACACTAGTTCGCCGAGTGTTTTGTGTCGGGCACTCGGTAAAGACTTTGCCGAGTGCTCTGCCCAGAAAACACTCGGCGAACAATTATTGAAAAAAAAAAAAATCATGCGCCGCCACCTGCTCCGCCACCGCCGCCGCCGCCGCCACCACCACCACCCTCTCCTCTTCTCTTCAGGCCCCGGCGCCGGCGGATCCGGTGGAGGGGACGGGCGGGCGGCGGATACGGGGGCCGGGGGCCGGGCGCCGGGGGGACGGCGGCGGATCCGGGGGCGCCGTGCGCCGGGCGGCGGGCGGCGGCGGATCCGGGGGCCGGGCGCCGGGCCGGCGGCGGCGGATCCGGGGGCGCCGGGGGCCGGGCGCCGGGCCGGCGGCGGCGAATCCGAGGGCGCTGTGCGTCGGGCGGCGGGCGGCGGGCGGCGGCTGA
>NC_028457.1:26445224-26449456 GCF_000263155.2 Setaria italica
CCGGGCGGCGGCGGAGGGAGAGAGGAGGGAGTGAGGGGAGTGAGAGGGGGGCCGGGAGGCACTTATTGAGGGGGCCGGGCACTTATTCTGGTTTGCCGAGTGTCCTACGTGGACACTCGGTAAAGAGTTTCTTTGCCGAGTGTCCAACGTAGGACACTCGGCAAACGTTTTTTGAAAAAAATTTAAAAAATATCCAACAGTTTCAAAAAAATACCAAATTTTCACACGAACCAATATAGGTTTTCTACTGACTATACAAAAAGTTTTGTAGTCAAACCGAACTCGACCGTCACTTCGACTCTAAATTTTATCGAATCCTTCTTAAAGTTACTATTCTTCTTCTGAGATGCTTCGATTTGTAATCATCGTACATGATGAAATGTGCAAAACCTTCTCAATTTTTTTCCACAGCCTCCACGTATTATATCATCACATCATGACAAATCTTAAGATTTTCAGACTTTGATTGTTTTTTTGACAATTTAAAAATACTACTGCGACACGTTCATGGTCGTGTTTCCTGAACAAGATGTTCGAAATTTCTTTTCATTTCATGGGTCAGGTCTCAAATTGGTCCAAATAACATGAATATCATTTTTCTACTCATTTTATTCCATAATTTGAATCACTTGCAGTTCAAATTTGACTTATACCAAAAATTCCCTTGAAATGTAGTTAATTAATTAAATATAGCAAATAAATTCAAAAATATACCAAATTTTAACATGGAGTACCACATGTTGTATATGGGGAGTAGAAAAAATTTCATGGTGAAAAGAGGAAAAAAATTATTTTTTTGCCGAGTGTCAAAAAAAACACTAGGCAAACCCCCCTCTTTGCCGAGTGTTTTTTTTTGACACTCGGCAAACCTCCTCTTTGCCGAGTGTTTTTTTGACACTCGGCAAAGAGGGGGCTTTGCCGAGTGTTTTTTATTTGACACTCGGCAAAGTCACGATTTGCCGAGTGTTTTTTTTTGCCGAGTGTTTTTGGCTTGGCACTCGACGAAGAGCTTGTTTGCCGAGTGTCCGAAAAAAAACACTCGGCAAAAAGAAAACACTCGGCAAATTTAAAGTTTCCCGTAGTGGTAGATGTATACTTAGCAATTGACCCTTGAACACCAAACCATAATGTGCTAGTAGACACCAACAATACTTTATTGGCCCTCTAATAATGCAAAATGCATAGTTTACAGGGGTATTTCAACTATTCATCATGTATCAACGAGATGCTTGGGCTCCAAACGTAGTTCAAATTTTACTATTGGCAGTTAGGGCTCCTCCCAGGTCCGCCATAGTAGATGTAAGTGCCCCAGTCGCTATTGGCACCATTCTGCACCTTATAGCAGCTGGATCGCTCAGCTATCAAAACCACACCATTTGGGAATTTGAGATTGTTGGATGAATCTACGACTTGGATGTTCTTGATGTAGCTAGCCTTGCCGAACCCTTCCTCTGGGAAGTGTCCGCTACCCATTTCAGTGGAAGTCTGGCCGGCGTCCGGTGAGTATACCTCACCGCCCCATTCAACACTGGAGGCACTGTCTGACAAGTAAGAGAAGATGGACGATGGCCAATAGCCCAAAATATGGTTTCCTACTTGCAACCACCAGTTGCCCCCCTTTGGATCCTGCAAAACGAAATTACTTGGAGAGTTCAGCAGACAGGATTATGATCGACGAGAGAAGTAGGGAACATAGTTGTATATTCCTTTTAGTCCTAAAATCAAAGCATGCACAAAAGTGTGACTTTACTTATTCCTTATCTGCACTATGGAAAGTACTGCACATTGATGGAAACAAAAATTCTAAGTGAAGGGGTGCCGGTTATAAAAAATTCGAAACAAAATATATTATAAATCTTGTTGATTATGAAGGGGTGACGGCTGTCATGCAAGATTGTTCATGGCAATTAGGACAGATGATTTATAATATTTCCTTGCATAAGGTGGAGGTAAAGATCCTTTTAAAGCTTTATTAATGTATAAGGCTAACTTAACAGTGTTGCATTTGTAGACAAAATCCGGTACGTGCATAGGGATGTGATTCCGTGAGGGCGACCACAAACAGGCAATACCACAGTTTTAGCCTCGTTTTATGCTGGATGAGATTGTGAATGATTTTTGTGCTTTACCTTCCAGATTAAAATATCGATATCACGTTGCGAGCCACCATATATTGAGACTGGGGAGATGCTGCCACCGATGGCGATCTGATTGTTTGTCTGAATGAACCCTGGGCAGCCTAGGTTGTAACATCCTGTTTGGTGGTATGCATCACGCTACAATATGCCGCAGCAATAGAAAATTAATAAACATGTGTTCCATTCCTCAACTTAATAAACATGTGTCTAGTATTTCAAAGGAATGTGATGTTTGTCTTACGGTCCAGTAGATGAAGAGCCTAGTATTACTATCATGATACCTCCCTGGGTAAACCTGCAATTTTGTAGAGCACAGAGCCATTAGCCACTACTATACAATGAAAGAGGTTGCACAACTTATTAGTGCATCGTTACAAGAACCTTTAGATCGTAAAACAGTGTGATTTAGCCATATATAAAGATTTTTAGAAAAAGTTCTCTATGCTTTTCGACAGGCCATTAGTTCCTAAAAACAGTGATGTTAGCGTTACAACTAATGAAAGAAACTTTTTTGCATGAATGGAGAATTGACGGAACTTCTAATCTTTGATGAAGGTGTGTTTATGTTTTCCCCTTCGTGGTATCACCTGCCATCCTGCTTCAATGGTATTGAGATCATTGCCTTGATAGGACCCCCCTGTGATCCATAGTTGGGCCAGGCTGAAGCCATTGCCCCTCTCAATCGTTGGTTGCCACAAATTAATGGTGGCTTTTGTTCCGTAGTATTTGTCAACCAATGCAGACGCTACAGCATGCTGATCAATGAGAGAGCAAACAAATTGTTTAAGCAATGTCAGAAATGATACTACAAATCCAAAATGAAGATTGGTAATAATATGAAGGTGATTCTCGAATGATGTTTTGTACCAGGTGACCAATTGTTGCACTAGCGTCAGGGTCATCAACAGAAACAAGTTTTGGGATGCTCCCAGGTCTCTTCTTGCCATACCTCTTGATAGAGCTGGCCCTCAGCACTTCCTCCTCCTTGGTCCTTCGGATCGGTATGGTGTTTTCAGGGCACTTGCCATTCTGATGCCATAATTGGGTAATTGGTTGTGTTTCAATTTTGGAGTCATCATATAAACCACCAGGGTGATAAGAAGGCCGCATCTGAAAGGTTACAAGTTGGGGGCACCATTGAGTGATATCATGATACATGTGTTTGTATGGTGGTGGTGAGGGCACTGGTACATGTGTTTGTATGGTGGAGAGGTACCTGGATGGTATGGTTCTTGAGGAAAGGATGATCGAATGCAGGCTGTTTGGAAATGTGCACACAGTCTATGATATCTCCATCTGGGCTCTATTAATTTCGCAGTATCAGTAGTTGCAACAAAGTTTATAGAAAATATAATAACATCTATAATAAAAAATAAATATACTTTGAAGACATATATTTTATTGTGGATCTAATAAAACTAGATGTTATATATGTTGTCTGTTGATGCTTAGGTTTTTTTCGACAAGCTTGGTCAATGTGAGAGAAATGTTTTTAGATACTGGAAGCATGACACAGGTTTTATGCCGAGTGCCAGGGGCACTCGGCAAAACCTGAAATACTCTCGGCAACGACTTCGCCGAGTGTTACACTCGGCATCTGGCACTCGGGAAATTTTGTGTCGGCAAAGTAATATTCGCCGAGTGTTTTCGGTCGGGCACTCGGCACAGCTTTCGCCGAGTGCCCCGAAAACACTCGGCAAACCTTTTTTTGGAAAAAAATAAAAAAAGCACGCCGACACCCGTCGGCCGTACCACAGCACGCCGCCGCCGCCAGCCACCATCCCCGCCTGCCGGCCACCATCCAAGCCCGCCGCACGCCGACACCCGTCGGCCGTACCACCAGCACGCCACCGCCGCCGCCGCCGCCGCCAGCTGCCATCCACGCCCGCCGCACGCCGACACCCGTACCACCAGCACGCCGCCGCCGCCGCCAGCTGCCATCCACGCCCGCCGGCCACCATCCACGCCCGCCGCCGCCACCATCCACGCCCGCCGGATCCGGAGCCCCCGACGCGAGACCCCGCCGGATCCCGGGGCCCCGGGCGCGAGTCCCCGCCGGACCCGGCCGGATCTGGGAGAGGGGCGGGGCGGCCA
>NC_028457.1:26449556-26500553 GCF_000263155.2 Setaria italica
AAGCAACAGCACGTCCCACCTATAAACTCATCACATACTCAACATGGCCCTTTGCATGCTGGGGCTGATATGATCGGCCCACTCCCAACAGCCCCAGGAGGATTCAATCGAGTACTCATCGCTATCAACAAATTCACCAAATCGAGCACTCGGGCGGGGGCAGGGGGCGGAGGACGGTGGGAGACGCGGAAGAAGTTAAGGAGACGGAGCGGAAGAAGTTAAGGAGGACGGTGGAAGACTTGGGCACTCGACCGAGCGCTAGATATTTTTTTGCGGGTTTTGCCGAGTGTCTGATCGGGACACTCGGCTAAGATTTTTTTAAAAATAAAAAAAAATTCTTTGCCGAGTGTCCACCCTAGGACACTCGGCAAAGTTTTTTAAAAAAAATAAAAAAATATCTAACAGTTTCGAAAAAATACCAAATTTTCACACAAAACAATATATATTCTCTACTGACTATACAAAAAGTTTTGTAGTCAAACCGAACTCGACCGTCACTTCGACTCTAAATTTTATCGAATCCTTCTCAAAATTACTATTCTTCTTCTCAGATGCTTCGGTTTGTAATCATCGTACATGATGAAATGTGCAAAACCTTCTCAATTTTTTTCCACAGCCTCCACATATTATATCATCACATCATGACAAATCTCATGATTTTCAGACTTTGCTTGTTTTTTTTACAATTTAAAAATACTACTGCCGCACGTTCATGGTCGTGTTTCCTGAACAAGATGTTCGAAATTTCTTTTCATTTCATGGGTCACGTCTCAAATTGGGCCAAATAACATGAATATCATTTTTCTACTCATTTTGTTCCATAATTTGAATCACTTGCAGTTCAAATTTGACTTATACCAAAAATTCCCTTGAAATGCAATTAATTAAATAAATATAGCAAATAAATTCAAAAATATACCAAATTTTAACATGGAGTACCACATGTTGTATGTGGGGAGTAGAAAAAATTTCATGGTGAAAAAAGGAAAAAAATATTTTTTTGCCGAGTGTCAAAAAAAACACTAGGCAAACCCCCCTGTTTGCCGAGTGTTTTTTTTGACACTCGGCAAACCCCCCTTTTTGCCGAGTGTTTTTTTTGACACTCGGCAAAGAGGGGGCTTTGCCGAGTGTTTTTTATTTGACACTCGGCAAAGTCCCGATTTGCCGAGTGTTTTTTTTTTGCCGAGTGTTTTTGGCTTGGCACTCGGCGAAGAGCTTGTTTGCCGAGTGCTCGAAAAAAAACACTCGGCAAAAAAAATACACTCGGCAAATTTAAGATTTCCCGTAGTGAAGATAACATTCCGGCTTCAGACTTTTTTTTCAAAACTACATCAAACCACAAACATTACAAAGGGGTACATATTCCAGGAAAATATGTAGCCAAGACATAAGATCTGATTTACTAAAAAGAAATAATAAAATACAAGAAAAAGATTCAAAATCTCTAACAAGCTATTAAAGTGAATTATAATTAGTAACAGAGGGAGTACATAATCTATATCCAAGATAAAAGACGACGGACAGGTCGGTCATTACCTGAATGCTGGCGAGAGGAGGTTTGTTGAGCCGCCTGAGAAGGTTTTGCACCTGCCACCGCCGCTGCCCGCCTGCAGTCCCCGCCGCTGCACCCTCCATGAAGAGAAAGGCGAGAGCCACAACGAAGCATGCTCGCGTAGTCACTGCCATTAGTCGCTCCAACGAAACAGGCGAGAGCTAGTGAGCTACCCTGTTGGTGTTGGTTTTTGGTAGCTTCGGCTGGTAGGTGTGTTATAACAAGGCCGGCCTTGGCTCTGCCGTATTTTTGGGGCGTCAAAGTCTTTTCAACACTTCACTTGTGGAGGTTCTAGGAAAGGATTCTGCAGTTTCGTGGAGCCGTGGGTGGATTCTTGGTCTTTGTCGATACGTCGAAGGCGACGGGTAACAGAACCGGTCGAGCTAGTTGACCGTTGTTCACACAGCAATAATGCATGTGTTGCACGCCCTAGCCTGTTTCATGCATTCAGACACGTCCTCATTTCCTTTTCCTCTGATTATTGAAACAGAAGCAAAGGGAAAAAAAAAAGCTTGACCTGCAACGCATGTTTGACACGTCCTCATTTCCTTTTCCTCTGATTATTGAAATAGAAGCAAAGGAAAAAAAAAAGCTTGACCTGCAACGCATGTTTGGAATGCGAAGAAATGTTCGATCCTCCAATCTGAAAAGCTTGACGCGCAAGGCATGCACATGGTGTGCCTAACGTACAGAGGACGGTTTCCCTTGAGGCACCATAATCATTCAAGTCTCCGTTGCTCGCCGTCAATTCGCACCTGGTGACATCGCTTTCCAGAAGATAGTAACATTTATCCTTGTGCCCGTTTTTTACCTTTCCAAAAAAAGAATCTAAACATTTTATAATTTAAATCAAAACATATAGAAAATATGTTTCTATGAGGTTTAGAACTTTTACCAGATAGTATCGTCAAAGCGATTGGCTCTGGAGATGGGACTTGCCGTCGTCATATATATGTGCAATTCAGATCATCGAGACGGAGACTCACCTAGCGACGACGAGCCGACAAATCACGTATGCGTACAGCACCACTGGTTACCAGAGAGCATATGGTTTATACGTGCAGCATACAACACCACAGACCCTGTTGACGCTGCAACGTATGGTCGAGGTCGACTCTCCGTCATCTTGCCCGACTCCGATCGACTTTGACCATCTAATGGCGAAATTCCAGAGAGAAGACCACGCAATGCCGCGTCCGGCGAGAAAGCGATACATCTTGGTTTGCCAGTCCAAGTCTTCGAAGGAACTATAGCACAGCGTTTTTCCGTTTTCAGATTGTTCTGGGTGATTGGGACTTGTACAACGCTCACCACTCGACTTCCTGCTGCTTGGGAAGTCTTAGGCAACTACACAAGCGTGTGATTCGGTCTCAAGTGTTGCATGCTGTACAAACCATACTGAGCTCTTGTTTACTTTGCGAATTTGGAAGGTGCCAAATTACTGTAGCAACACTGTAGCGTTTCGTTTGTATTTGTGAATTATTGTCCAAATATTGACTAATTAGGCTCAAAAGATTCGTCTCGCAAAGTACAATAAAACTGTACAATTAGTTTTTGATTTCGTCTACATTTAGTACTCCATGCATGTACCGCAAGTTTGATGTGATGGGAAATCTTCTTTTTGCATAGTGTCAAAGTTGGGAGTTTTGTAGGAAGTGAACAAGGGCTGATTCAAAAAGTAGCAGTGCATCTACACACTACACTGAAATCAAAGTTTGCTGCACTGCACCTCAGTCGATAGTCGTCGTCCATTGAATACAAACCAGCCTAGTGGCATCGATCAATGTCATGTGTTGATCTCAGCACTAACCTAATAACTCAGAAAATGTTGTGCTGAGCCTAGACGAGCTGACCCAATCTGACCCAATCTGGCATGGTCGAGGCCAACTCAATTAAGACAGTTTTTCTCCGACACTCCCAAGGAAAAATGTTTCACGGAGAAAAATTAATGTTCCATGGACAAGGAAAAAACTGAGTACACAATCACATTTATTTATTTCATGGAAGTAGTTATTTTGAGCTCTAAAGATCTCATGGATGTACTATGTCTTGACAATACACTTATCCGCAGTGCAGATACAGTTGGAATAATGTGAAGAATCGGTACTCTTAGCCTAAGAGAGGAAGGAGGTGAATTAGACAACTTAAAAACTTAACCTATGACTTCCACTACTTTGCATCAAAATATAAACTAGATCATGCTATCTATAGTTGATCTAGTGTGAAACACTCATCCCAAAATAACTTTTGCAACCTATAGCGAATCCTATCAAGATAATACTTTAGGAAAGTAAAGGCACACAAGTTGCAAGTATGAAATGCGAAAACGTAAAGAGGGGACGAGGGGAAGCAAACTCTTGACACAAAGATTTATCCCGTGGTATCGGTAGGCACTAAGCCACCAGTAGTCCATGTTGTTGAAGTACTCAAACAAGAGTATTGCTTCCTGGTCACCAAGTCTCTCCCAAGGTGCCCCTTGACTTGCTACAAAAGCTCGGCCACTAAGGCTCACACCAAGTCCCTTCAGTCACCTTGATGTTGTCTTCACTAAGGAGCTTCTCCATGAAGGAAGGGGTCTCCACGTCCCCACATAAGGTCGTCGACGCCGCTCTACACCAAGCTGGAGGGTCGAAGACTTATCGGCGAGCCACCAAGGCTCTAAGGCACTGGCACACCTCTTGTACAGCGGTGGTTCACTCTAGAACCTGATCACTAGGTCGGCACACCTTGCACTCACTCCTCTCTAGGCATATCCTAGCACTAATTACTCTCCTAAGATTGCACTAAGCCTTTGATGGATCACTTAATCACTTTTGGTGGCATGGATGTATTTTTGATGAGTCTTGGTCTTTAATGCATCCCTGGACACTCCAGCAACTCTAAATGAGTGAGTGGTGAGGGTATAAATAGCCCCAAGAGCTCAAAGAGCCGTTGCTCCAATGGCTAGTAAAAAAGATACTATCGGATATTCCGATGATCTATTTTTGACCTGCATCAGAATATCAGGTGCAACTAGCCATTGGCTCCCCACACACAAGTTCCTTAGGAATTCATTCGACACTTTATTCGATGCCCTAATCGGATCATCCGGTACCACTGTTCACGTCACACAGCTGTTGGATCCCCTTGATGTCATTGCTCCAACACTTTCTAAGATGGTGCCGTTGGATCATCCGATGCTGAAGGATTTTTGACCAAAATCTCTCTGGAACTTCTCAAAGAAAATATGCTTCGTCCGATGGTCAACTCCATAGGGTATCGGAACATCTGGTGCTACAGGGTTTCCTCTTCCTCCTCAGCAAATTACTCCGACGCTTGTAAAATTACCTCCATTGGATCATCCGGTGCACTCGAGATTTTTCCCTATTTGTACCCATTGCTCCAATGGTTGCTCCGACACTTCTTAGGTGGGGCATCAAAACATCTGATGGTGTATTTTTTATTCCAATTCATCCAATGCAAGCACCAAAGATACCGTCATTTGGAACTTGACGTGAGGTTGTGACCATGTTGTTAATTCGGGGGTGGCCACCGTGTTGTTTCGATTCTAGTTTCGTCCATGAAATTTTGGTCAAACTATATCCGTTTCTTTGCGGGCGACACATGCATGTACATGTACTAGACGTCACCCGTGTCTGTTAATTAATTTCCGTACTTGTCATTTGGGTAACCGTAACCGAGTGTTTTTCTGTAGCAGTGAATTCTTCATGTTTACTATGTAATATGCTCTTCGATCTCACTGCGAGTTTAGTTAGGATGCCAATTAATTAATATACCTCAATGCTCTTGAGAGGAGCCTTGTTGACCCGCCGGAGGAAGCTTTGCACCTGCCTCAGGCGCTGCACCGACGATGCTCCTCCGGCGGTCGTCCCCGACGCCGCCGCCATTGCTGTTGGCCCCTCAAAGGAGAAGAGCAGCGCGAGAGCCACGACGAGCGCGACCAAGCACTCTCGCTTTGTAGTCGCTGCCATTGATCAAGCTGCTAGCGTGTATTGCCTTACTAAATCTGGCTGTGCTGTGCTGTGTACGTTCTGCATGCAGCTGGGCTTTTAAAGGGGTTGAGAGTGACTGAGTGAGTGGAGACGTCTCGGTCGATGTGGCTGCTAATAACGTGCTTGTTGGAAAGGTAGGAGCACCACCGCGCTCGTGCAGGTGGTGGTGGATTCTTCGAAGACGTCGCAGGCCAGTTGCATGCATTACATATACATATTGGGTTAGTTCCGGCCCAACTATGTATCTTTGTGTCAATCTTTTTATTTAATTTTAGGTAATGAATTCAAAAAATATTTTTATATTTTCAATCATTTTTTTTGAAATATATATATATATATTCTCCAAAATGCGTCGTACGTACGTGTGCAGTATTTACGGTACGGTGGGAGTGGCGGCCGACGGCGACGACCCTGTGCAAGATGATGTCGCCGCGCCCATATACGACGCAGCAGCGTGCATGCACCATCTCATATGTCATCGTCAGTGGTTGACATTCACTAAGGGAGGATAAATCGCCGTGCAACGACCGCCACAGCATTACCATATCCGTTCGGTCAAAGTGTGCGCCAAGATGAATTGGATCACTCTTTCTTATTATTTTTTCTTTGTTGATGAGATGAACCCGATACTATTTCTGTTCTTCCACCCTTCCCAGTGCAACAAGGAGATGCATTCGATCGCTAACCATACATGCATGCACTGGGCCCTTGGCGAGCAGTGGAGATCACAACCAAATTCATTTTAATGCAAAGCGGGGGCCTGGGCCTGGCAGACCTACTTCGCGGTCTGTGAAAGTGAGAGGCACAATTGGATGGATGGAACGCCGTGACCTTCTCCTGGCCGGCAATGCGTGTTAATATAGGTGAGGAAACTCCCCTCACTTGGATTACAAGTTGTGATTCGGCTGGAGATAGAGATACAAATTACAACAGCCTTATCTACAAGATTCTACTCAACAAACCTATCCAGCCAAACCCAACATACCGCACACATGTTTGTTACAATTTATTGTTACAGATATATCTAACAGCCCCCTCAATCATAACCGAGTGAGGTTAAGATTGTGCTTAAAGTTCTCTAGCTCTGCCAAGGCTTTAGTAAACCCATCAGAAACTTGATCTCTGGATGGAACAAAATCTATTTCCAACAGATTTCTGGCAATATGTTCCCTCACAAAAGATAGTCTACCTCGATGTGTTTAGTCCTTACATGAAACACCGGATTTGCAGACATGTTTGGCTCTCATGTTATCACACCACAACTATGCTTTGGCCAGACTTTGTAAACCAATTTCTTTCAACAAAGTCTGAACCCATATGTTCTTTGCAGTAGCATTAGCTATTGATTTATATTCAGCTTCTGCGCTAGATCTTGACATAGTGGCTTGCTTTCGAGCACTCCAATAAATCAAATTCGAACCCAAGAAAATTGCAAAACCACCAGTAGACCTCCTATCATCTAGTGATCCTACCCAATCAGCATCTGTAAAACCACTAACCAGCATTGAGTCTGATCTCCTGACCTTTAAGCCAATCTTAGTATTATATTTCAAATACCTCAATATTCTCTTCACAGCCGCCCAATGCTCAACAATAGGAGAGTGTAGAAACTGACATACCTTGTTAACTGAGAAGGCTATATCAGGTCTGATAAGTGTTAGATATTGAAGTGCACCAACAATACTTCTATATTGTGTAGCATCATTTGCACCCAAAGGAGTTTCTTCATAGGCAAATAACTTCTCACTTGTTGACAAGGGAGTACTTATTGGTTTGCAATCTGACATGTTCACCTTCTTTAATAAATCTGAAGCATACTTGTCTTGTGTCAGAACAATACCATCTCTTACTTTATTTACCTCTATGTCCAAGAAATAATGAAGCTCTCCTAGATCCTTCAAAGCAAAATCTTCCTTTAGTTTATTCAATAACCTAGTTGTTGCTTCCTGAGTAGAGCCTGCCACAATAATATCATCAACATATATCAACACAAAAACAATTATATTTCCTTTACTGAAATAGAATAGAGATATATCAGCCTTAGAAGATATAAAACCACGACCAATCAACTTGGAACTTTGGTGTGCATACCATGCACGTGGTGCCTGTTTCAATCCATAAAGAGCCTTGTCTAATTTACACACAAAATTTGGCCTTGCCTTGTCTCATATCCTGGAGGTTGCCTCATATACACTTCCTCTTCAAGAATACCATGTAAGAAAGCATTTTAAACGTCTAGTTGCCTTAGACTCCATCCTCTTGAGACAGCTACTAAAAGAATTAATCTGATTGTAGCAATATTCACAACAGGGCTAAACGTGTCTTTATAATCTATCCCATGTCTTTGTTTGAACCCCTTAGCTACTAAACGGGCTTTATATCTATCCAAGCTCCCATCAAATTTTAACTTGGTTTTGTAAACTCACTTGCAATCAATAATGTTGGTGCCTTTCTGGGGAGGAACTAAATCCCAAGTCTTGTTTCTAATCAAAGCATCATTGAAAGGATCTTGTGATGCCTAAGGAGGGGTGAATAGGCTCACTTCAAGTTTTTTCTGAAAAACTTTGCAGCGGTATTAGATATGTCAGAACTTCCGACGCTATGTTAAAACTTCCGGTATAGGGTCGAAACTTTTAACAATAGAAAGTGAGCTGACCGAAATTCAAAATGAAACCTGAATCTACCAATTCTACTTAAATCAAAAGATAATAAATGAAGTGTAGAGACTACTGCAGGTAATAGATATGCAAGGAACCACACAAATTTATAAATCGGCTTAAATCAAGCTTCTAGGTCAATATGAACATGACGGACACAATAAGCACACGAGACAAGGATTTATTTTCCGAAGTTCACTTCCACAAAGGAAGCTGTGTCTCCATGGAGGATCTCACAAAGAGCCAGGTCCTCGCTAACCCTTTATCTCCCTCATCAACCACAAAGGAGGATTGAGGTACTTACTATGAATCTACAAAGGATGGGTAATACAAATGTTCCCGGGCGCACCACACAAAGAGGATGCTCAAACGGGCGACTTGCCTAGCTGTCTTGAAGCAAGCTTCAAGAGTAACAAACGCGAATCGATGGCCGAAGATGCTTGGAGTGCTCTTGAGATGAATTTGTTGGACCTCACACCCAAATCCTCAAGACTCACACATTCAACCTTACTCTCACCCAATCCCTAGCTCAAACTCTCAAGGATTTAGCTCAAAGGGGAGTAAGGGAGGAGTATTCAATGCTTGGGGGCTGTTTTAGCTCGAGTTGTTCAACAGCAATGGATGGGGGGTATCTATACCCCAGCCCCTAAAACTAGCTGTTACTGTATATTTATGTGCTTGTTGGAACTTCGACACAGGGTTGGAACTTCCAACATAGTTAGATTAAAACGGCTGAGAGTCTCTCCTCGGAAGTTTCAAAAAATATCCAGTGACTGTTATCGAAACTTCCAACACATCATCGGAACTTCCGATGCTATCAGATAAAATCGGGCGAGGACCCCTGGTCGGAAGTTTTTGAATACTTCCAGCTAGTATCGGAACTTCCAACCTTCTGTTGGAACTTCCAACACTCAGAGAAAATGTGAGAACACAAGTATGTAAGTGAGTAAGTTGTGTCTCTCAATGGGTGGTTAACATCTCAAAACAAGCACTTTAGCATCTTCAAGCTATCCATCTGCACCCCCTTTATAGTACGACATTCCTATACTCAAATTCAAAATTAGAAATCATAGAAAAGTCTTCTTTTGAGCTCAACACCGTTCTTTCTTTGAAATTTGGGGGTTCTTGAGATTCCTTTCATAACCTTTGCACTTCTTTAGAATTAAAACCTATTAATCACTACATAAAATTATTAGTCCCTTAACCATGCATGTCATCAACACCAAAACCCACTTAGGGGGCCAAATGCACTTTCAATCTCCCCCTTTTTGGTGATTGATGACAACACAATTAGGGCTCACATGAGATATATAAACATTTTGAATCCAACTATATAGGTGACCTCCCCCTTAACATGTGCATAGAAAATAAAAATGGCCTCAAATGCCATTTGCACATATTAAGTGAGCTCCTCCTATATCCTTGCATTCGTGGGGTGCAAAGGTGTGACATGTATATCAAGAATACCATGTAAGAAAGCATTTTAAACGTCTAGTTGCCTTAGACTCCATCCTCTTGAGACAGCTATTGAAAGAATTAATCTGATTGTAGCAATCTTCACAACAGGGCTAAACGTGTCTTCATAATCTATCCCATGTCTTTGTTTAAACCCCTTAGCTACTATACGGGCTTTATATCTATCCAAGCTCCCATCAGATTTTAACTTGGTTCTATAAACTCACTTGCAATCAATAATGTCGGTGGCTTTCCGGGGAGGAACTAAATGCCAAGTCTTGTTTCTAATCAAAGCATCATATTCAACATCCATTGCATCCTTCCAAGCTTTAATACTCAAGGCTTCTTCTAAATATTAAGGTTCACCACTAGAAGTAAAAAGATTGCTGTATTGAATAGTACCATATGTATATACCTTGGTTTTCTTATCCCGTCTTGTAGACGGGTGCAGCATGATGAAGTTTGAGTGGCTGGAGGTGCTTATGGAGCTATCACAGATGATCCTGGAGGAGCAGAAGATCCCAAAAGCTCCAATCCCGGAGGAGATCCTGTTGTAGGTGCGTGAATAAGGTAGGGATGCGGTTCCCCCTTGCGCTCCGACGCCAGACGCGTGGCGTCGTGCGACTGGCTCGTCATTGGATCGCCACCAGGCGCTATCGGGTTTGCACGTGGAGTGGGGCACGTGGCGCAGCCTAGTTGGGGCGGATCAGCACTAGTAGGAGGGGCTGCCATAGACCTTGCATACGCTGATTCCAACGGCGATTCGGTTGGATCAGCCACCAAATGTTCCTAGATTCCAGCCCTAGATCCCCTGCAGCTGGTTCAACCTACACAGGCTTGGTTTCTTCACAAAAATCACCACCATTAGTCATATTACGCATATGATCACCTACATATTCATCCCCAGAACTTGGATTCTGTAGATAGGAAGGGAGGAGAATTATCTGTGATCTGAGACATGGTCCAGCATTGGCGTGCATGCTAGAGAAAGGGAAAACATTCTCATCAAATATAACATCACAGCAAATATAGATGCGCCCTGTGGATCTGTCAAGGCACTTAAACCCTTTATGGATGTTGCTATAGCTAAGAAAGGTGCATTGCTTAGAGCAAAACTCAAGTTTATGCTTATTATATGGGCGAAGATGCGGCCAACATGCACAACTGAAGGCTCTCAAGGAGGAATAATCTAGCTTGGTGTGGAACAAGCATTCTAGAGGTGTTTCAAAATTGATAACTCGGCTAGGAGTTCGATTAACGAGGAATGTAGCTGTGAGAAAAGCCTCGTCCCAAAATTTTAGAGGCATGCTTGCATGAGCCAACAAGGACAAGCCTACATCTACAATATGCCTATGCTTACACTCAGCTGAACCATTTTGTTGATGCGCATAGGGACATGATACATGATGACAGATGCCAAGTTTGGCGAAAAAAGAGTTAAGATTATCATATTCACCACCCCAATCTGATTGAACTGCAAGGATTTTTCCATCAAAAAGTCGCTCAACAAGAGATTGAAATTCATGAAACTCTTGAAACACCTCAGACTTGAATTTTAACAAATAAATCCAAGTCAATTTGCTGAAATCATCGATAAAACTAACATAATATTTAAATCTCCCAACTGAATGAGGTGCTAGACCCCAAACATCAGAGAACACAAGCTCCAAAGGATGACTAGAGACACTGGTAGATTTGGGATATGGCAACTGATGACTCTTTGCTTGTTGACAAGCATCACACACCGATTTTTTATTCGACTCAAAACAATAATTAAGATTATGACTCTTAAGCACCCTTTCAACAATGGGCATTGTGAGGTGACCTAAACGACTATGCCATCTATCAAGAGATGTTTTATTGTCTCCAAGAACTTGCTTTGTAGTTGCTGTGGGGGGAAGAGGATAAAGCCCTCTTTGACATGGTCCTCTAAGCAGAATGCTCCTCGTGTCCCGATCCTTTATGCAAAAGAAATTAGGGTGAAACTCCAAAAAGACATTATTATAAGATGCTAGATGGTGAACAGAAACGAGATTCTTTTGAGTAGATGGGACATGGAGAATATTGTGCAAATTGAGAGGATGACTAGGGGTATGAATAGTAGATTGACCAATATGACTATTATGCATACCTATACCGCTGGCAGTGTGGATCTGTTCAACACCATTGTACTTGTCATGGACGGCCAACTTCTCTAGCTCTCCAGTAATGTGACCAATAGCACTGGTGAGTTTGTTGCTGCAGCTGTGATGTGATGCTCTTCAGGCACGAAGTCATCTTCGAACCTTAGACAACTATAGGGATACGAGGTAAGCTACGCTAGCACAAAACAAAAACTTTCTACCGCATAAACCAGGAAAACTGTCGTATATGAATCACGGGATTACCACTCGATGCACTGGTGCGGAAGATGTAGAATCGTGTCGGGGCAGCGAAGTGGACCAGCGTAGTTGAACACGTAGTCGATCACATCGATGTCGAGTAGCTCCTCAGTAGCTCGTCCACGTGCAGCTCGTCGTGGCTCATCGGCGGCTCATCGTGGCTCGTCCAAGTGCTGCAAGTGCAGCACCTCCAAGGTATCCACACGTGCAGGGAGGAAGCGTCACAAGCCGGACTGGTAGGTTCGTGAGTTGCAACAGGGCGAGGCCGTGGGAGGCGTGGCAGGTGTGTTTTTGGCCAAAGGGATGAAACCCTAGGGCGCCCCACCCCTCTATTTATAGAGGTTCCTAACAGGCCTCTGGGTCCGAGGCCCATTAGTACTTCTAAACCTGATACAACTCGGATCATATCCGAATTGGGCTTCCAACCCCTTAAGTGCGTGACCCTATGGGTTCGGATATGTATAGACATGGCCCGAGTACTCCTACTCAGCCCAATAGTCAGTAGCAGCCTCTAGCATGACGTGCCAACTCCTATACACACACGAAGATCATATCAGACGAACCGTCACAACATCATGTACATGCTATTCCCTTTGCCTCACGATATTTGGTCTAGCTTCAAGCTGACCGCTCTTTCTTGAACTCTTAACCGTACGTAGCATGGCCATGCATTTTCGGATCCGATGACTCGAGCGGCCCAGAGATATCACTCTTAATCAAAGAGGGGCAAATCCCATCTTGATTGACTATGCCTCACAGCATGCTTCCTGACAAACCCGAAAGCTACCTTTTTAACTATCCTATTACGGTGTAGCATTTGATAGCCCCTAAGTAAGTCGATCCACATCTTGAGTACATGCGACAATCTCTGGTCTAAGGAGAAAGCATACTTGTTGTGTAAAGAGAGAACTACTTCTCATGTTGGGTCAGTCTTAGCACATGTCTCTACATACGCCTACATTATTAGTTTGATATGTCCATGTCCATGACTTGTGAAACATAGTCATCAACTAATACATGTACTAGTCTAATATTCATGTGTGTCCACACATGAACTCCGACTAGGGACAACTTTTAGAATAACCATACTAGTAAAGAGTTCCACATACAATTCACATAATTGCAGATCAATTCAAGTAGCCTTTAATGGATATTCAATGAACACAATATACAAATCATGGATACAATCAGATATCATCATCTATATGATATCCTCTAGGGCATACCTCCAACAACAACACCTGTCCGCAATATGCCCATACTTGAGGCAGACTTGGCACTAAGGGTGTAAGGAAGAGTTGTTGTTGCCACCACGATGTGGAGGGTTGTTGTTGTAGCCGCACCCCATGACAATGCCCTGACGCGCGGTGTTGCTGCTGGTGTTGTTGTTGCCGTTGCCGCGGTCATTGCCTCGACCACCTACGCCACTGCGATCGTGGCCATTGCTTCTGCCACGGCCGTCGCCATGGCTGCCCCGGTTGGCCAGATTGGCTGACGAGCCAGAGCCGCTTCCTCCGCTAGTGATGAGCTCCATGCATGTTTCAAACGCAAGGAGCTGGGAGTAGAGCTCATCCACTAAAACAAGCTCTGGTCTAGCAACCAGAGCGGAGATGATCGGGTTGAAGTCGAAGTCGAGGCCCGTGAGTATGTACTCCACGAGCTCAGAGTCTTCAAGTGCTCTCCCAGCAGTAGCCATCTCATCACCAAGAGCATGCATCTTGCCTACATACTCAGCAAAAGATTGGTTACCTTTTGAAGCAGTGGCAAGTGCAAGATGGGTGTTGATGGCGCGTGCCCTTGTCCTGGACGCAAACATCACTTCAATTGCCCCCCATAGCTGTGATGCAGTCTCCCTTGTAGACACTTGAGGAAGGACTTCTCTTGTCAGCAAGGCGAGGATGAACCCAGAACCTGCTGATCTGTGGCGTACCTGTGATGACCGACCCCAAATCTTTCAAGTTAATCAACTCCGAGTCCCTAATCCCCCTCTCAGTTACCCGAGTTGAGTGCTCACCCTCAGTTCTGGTCCCGACCCCCGGTCCCAACCCCAGAGATCCGACCCCTCTCCGTTGGTTCCCCGTTCCGACCCTGCCGACCCCAAACCCATACCGCCAGATCCTTCTAAGTCTTCCCACAATATCTCTTTTCAATCTGAGCAGTGGACCAACCGAGACTGACCGATGGGCCCACAAAATCTTTTCCCCAGATCTTCCGAGACAGACGCACTCGAGTAGCATGCCTGCCTCAAAGCTTCTCCGCCGCGTGGCTCAACTTCTCCGACACCCGCCGCTCCGCCTCGTCGCCGGCCACGACTGGATGGATTCTCGCGCCCCCTTTCCCAATCGCAGCGGAAGCTCCTCTGCTACCCTTTCTACAGTACCTCACGGCTCGCGCCCATCATCACCCCATCGGACCCCGGCTGTAGAGCCTGATGCCTTCCGTCTTTTCCGCCGCCTCTCCACTGTCGCGCCGCCCCTGATGCGCTACGCGATGATTCTTCCTCTGCCAACCCCGACCCCGGCCGCGACAGCTCCTTTTCCGCCCTGTCAGAGCTGCGCCCCCGACAATCTGTTGCTTCGCGCTCGCCCGCGCGACCGCAGCTTGCCTGTCTTCTCACCTGTGTGCCCTCGCTTCTAGCGCCGTTCCCCCGGTCACTTCCATCAGATCCCCCGCACGATGACGCCCGCCTCCGCCAAATCTCAACCACCGGCAAAACCATGCCTGTGCCGCCCTGTCTTCGGTGCCCAATGGCCGACGGTGTCATCCCCGAAGTCCTGCTCCGCCGGCCCGCTGCTCAATCGCCACCCCGGCAGCGCACTCCATCGCTTCTTCCCGGTCTTCGTGCCGCTCTAACCCTCTTTCCTCCGCGTAGCTATATAAGGGAATACCAGAGCCCCGCCGGAATCCCCTTCGCCATCACTGCCCTTCCACCTTGCTCTCTGTTTCATGCTCGAGCACTACATCCTAAGTCCCTGAGGAACTCTCCTCTCTGCTTCACATCCGCCCTTTCCAATCCACCCAGCCGCTTGCTCCTCCGCATTGCGCAAGAACTTGCTTGTGGTCCACAAGAAGCACCGCTGCCGCCGGAGCACCGCCGGACGTCACCGCTGCAAATCTTAGTGCTCCAGTTCCTCCGCCCAAGTCTGCTCTTTCCCGACCCCAAGCTTCACCTGTAAGACGAAAGTAAGCTACCGACCCCTTGTCCGCCTCGTCCGACCCTGTCTGACCACCGACCCCTTTCTCCCTCTCGCCCGACCCTACCTGTTTCGCCGACCCTGCTCCGCCTCGCCTGAGGGCACGGCTGTATCTTTTTCCTTAACCTGAGGGTATATGTGTAACAATCGGGGACTTCTCTGCGTTAAGTCTGAGGACCCCTAGCACATCTATTCCTCTAGTCTAAGGGTCAGATCATAAGATTCTTCCCATCCGACCCTTTTACCTTGTTCTTCTCCAACTCAAGTGAACTTGCTCACTTTTCCCGTAGCCTTGCTACAAAGTTCTGAGCTAGAACTCGCAAGTGTTGCTGTTGAAATAATCGTCTAAATGCTAACCCCTGCATTGCATTTCGTGTAGAGTTGCATCTCGCCAACGGCTTTTACGAGCTGCACCCAGCACCAAAAGACGAAGCTGCAACCGAGCTCCCGCTTCCAGAAGCTGAAGCCGCCCAAGCAGAAGAGCAGCTTTCCCCCTCCTTGTTTGAAGGCAAGCCCCGGAGCATGAACCCCAGTTTCCCAAACTTGCGCATGCCTTCTGCATCTTGTTTGTGCATTTACGTATAGGAGTTGTTTGCAACCATAGATGCATGACTTAGATCCCTAGAGCTGAACACTAGTATGTTGGGTCCGAGTAGTTGCTATGCTTAATAAGGAGCGGTAAAAGCCGAGTGATTTCCTGTCACTCGCGAGTTGTAGGAGTTGGGTGGTTCTCCTTCTGTTACAACGATAAGGACGATGGATGGGGCAGGGTTTGGTTAACTCTTTGGTGGTCGGCTGATCGCCCCGTCTGTCTATGGAACTTGTTAAGGATCGACAGTGGTGGTGTTCGTGATCAAGTGTTTGAAAGTACTAACCTCATACTTATTATGGGATGAGGAAGCCGAGTACCGGATTGAACCTAGACGTGAGCGGTCGCCCCATTGTCCTTGGAACGGAGTTTCCCCTGTGGCCACACGTGGTGGTAAGTGTGGTCACAGAACAGCAGAGGCCGGGTCTGTGGAACATTGCACCAAAGGAAATGGGCCCGACACGGGTTATGGAAATGATGGGGAAGGCTGATACAGGAAGCGACCCTCGGTGGTGCGCGGATGTCGTGAGGTTAGGTTCACCATGCATGGTTAAAGAACTCAAATCGATTCGTCTGCCTCTCACAGTTTGAGACTACTTGATCGCTATGCTACCCTAAGTAATAAAGGAATCTGATGATGACATGGTCTCAACGATGATATATATACCTTTTGGTTGGTTCTATGTTTGCTTAGAGTAAGTTGCTAACTTAGACCGGATAATGAACTTAGAACCTGAGCTAAAACTTGAAAATAGGGATCTACATAGTGCTTTTGGCAAACAACCCCTCAACCAAAGAGCCTTGCATGTCTAGAAGTGGTGGAGTAGTTACTCCCGGTTGGTTAAGTCTTGTTGAGCTTAGTAGCTCAGCCTTATTGTGGCTTTTCTTTTTCAGGTGAAGCCGCTGCTCCCGAGTCTTCTTCTGTTGGCACTTGGCCGCCCCAACTCCCTCCGGGTTGGACGGTCGAGTGGGATCCTTCCTCGGACGGCGAGGAGAAGGATCACTAACGTCTTGGCTGGCCTCACCAAGGACGTCCGACCCCCTGCGTTTAGCTTCCGCTGTTTTACCTTCTGTTGTTTCCTTCGAGCTGTGTAAAACTTTGTTTTCGTTTTGTTGTTGAGCTAAATGGCCAAATTTGTTTAACTCAGTGGACTTGTTGTATTCTCTAGAACTGCTCACCTTCGTGTGAGTTTGCTAACTCGGTCCTGTTCAAGTGGTTAAATCGGATGAAATCCGACGGCACTTCGTGTTAACTTGGCTAAGGCATGAGTGTCGCGTGTTAGGCGGCTTAACCATGTTTAATCAAGCTAATCCGAAGCGGATCCGCCACAGCTGGTATCAGAGCAGGTTTAGCAAGATAGAGAACACAATAGGCCCTAAAACACTTCTTCTAAATAAAAGTTGTGTTGACGCCAGATTTCGTCACAAGTAAAATCGGCGTCAGGAGAAGAAGAAATGGGAAGGTACAGTAGAATACAGGGGTGACAGTTGGAAATCGGCCGAATGGCGCTACAGTTAGAGATCGGTTGGTTGGTGCTACAGTCCAGGATCGGCCGATGCTACAGTACAGGATCGGCCTATGGATCTTTAGGAATTCTGCCTCGCTTAACCCTTGGGGTTTGGATCGGACACACCTGGTTCCCGATTGGTTACCTTTTTGCCAATGAGGAATCTACCGATTAGGAGGTTGGAATAATTGGGCCGGTGTGGGCTTGGAAAGGATCAGAAGGATGAAGAGGAAATCAGCCCATGAAGCGTATAATAACCAACCTAGTACGAGTCGTGCTTGTAAATATTCGTTTTCTATTTGAATTAGGGATAGAGTTCTAGTCAGATAAGGAGTTTTCTATACGGGGCTATAAATAGCCACCTTTGAAGATCTGTAATCATATCAACTACTCAATACAACCAATTACTATTTCCTCGTACTTACTTTCAAGCAGGCGACTTCGCCAAATACTTTCTTCTTTTTCACGAGTTCGTACGGGTTGGCAGGGCTGCATCAACTTGACCTCCGGCCGATCTTGTAAGTTCCGTTTACTGAGTAAATTCTAAGCTTTAACTTCGGGTGCATCGCTGTTGTTTTATTTAGATTTATTCACTAGTTATCGATATTTACTAGAATTGTAGGTTTTACCTGTTTTTCTAGTTTTATCACCAGTTATCCAGCTAGGAATCGGCAGTTTTGGTTTTTCTCATATTCTGTTGTTTAATTTACTTATTCCACGCATAGCTGATTAGATCTGTTCCTAGTGTTGCTACTGTAGCGTTGTACCGATTACTTCAATTAGTCGTCGTTCACGCTGCCTGATAGTCGGCTGCTTCATAGCCGATTTCTTTATTACGGCAAATCGGCCGATTCGCTGGTAAGCTCCCTCGAGATCGGAAATTTAGCCGATCGTGACTTTTAGATCTGACACGTATTCTTCCTTGCCAATCAACAGGTCAGATTGGCTGGCACGCCGCACGAACTGCACCAGGGCAATCACCCGAACAGGAGTTAAGCAGATTCTCCCGGGTCGTGTGTCAGACGCTGGGGATTCGGTTGACCGATTTCTAGCGCGAATACATTTTTGGCACGCCCAGTGGGACAAACACAACCGCCACCATGTCGAAAGCAGCTGAAGTCTCCGAAGATAACGTCATCGAAGTGACAGAGGCAGATCTCAGGGATGACCAGAAGGAAGAACTAGAAAAGCAGACGGCACAATACCGGAAGGTTTGCCTGCAGTTCTTCAGTCGCACCGGAAGCGGGGAAACTATCAAAAAGTCTCCATTTCCAACTCCCCGCCAGATCACAATCACCGAGGACTCGGACAAGATGGCCGAGATGGTCCAACAGTCCGTTTATCACACCTTCATTGATCAATCCCCGGTGCTTGCAAATACGGTGTACAATGCCGTCATCAGCTCCTTGGCTAGCGGGGTACCTCAAGGGTACAAGGGACCGGCATATGCTCCGCCGATTCCACCAAACAAGGGTTATCTAAATTTGGCTTCTCAGCCGATTCAATTTCCTGTTGGGGGTTCAGGCGCTTCCTCATCATCAATTCCTTTGGGGTATAATGGCACACAACACCTCCAGCCACACCCCGTTCAGCTGTCCTCTGCGCTGTTCCCTCTAGTTAATCCAGCGCCTTGGGGGGCACCATCAGCTATGGCCGTTCAGGATCAATCGGCCGGTCAGGGAAGTCCCCAATTCCAGGCATCTTTCCAAGCAGCCACTCGACCAACCATGCCGCCGTACCAGCCTGTCGCAACAGAGGTGAGCAAAGCATCAGAGCTAATACTATACGATGAGACGAGTGGCTCATTCAAACAGCCAACCCTGAATACACAGCCGGCTTTCACTCAGATGCCACATACTTTCACTCAGCATCAGGCCATTCCACCTCCGATATACCAGCACGTGCCAGTCCCTCAGCCAACAGTTTACCAGCAACAGCTGGACTGGTCGGCACATATAGCAGAAGTGATTCAGGAACAATTCGGCTTGAAGCCGAAGGTACAGACTTACACTTATAGGACACCATACCCGTCTACGTACGACCTACTGCCGTTTCCCCATCGGTATAAAGTTCCTAACTTCACCAAGTTCTCGGGGATGGATGACACTTCAACCGTGGAACACGTTAACAGGTTCATCATCCAATGTGGAGAGGCAGTAGCGCAAGATGCTCTACGGGTGCGGCTATTCTCGTCATCCTTGTCTGGGTCGGCCTTCCAGTGGTTCACGACATTACCGCCGAACTCGATTATTACATGGGCCGATTTGGAAAGACAGTTTCATAAATACTTCTACGCCGGGGGCATGAGATGAAGTTGTCCGATTTGACCAGCCTCAAGCAGAGAAGTGACGAGCCGATATCCTCATATGTACAGAGGTTTCGGGAAATCAGGAACAAATGCTACTCTTTGGCTCTAAACGACGCACAACTGGCTGATATAGCCTTTCAAGGTCTCCTGCCCCACATCAAAGAAAAGTACGCTTCACAGGAGTTTGAGAGCTTAAGCCAAATCGTCCACCGATTGTCTGGACAGGAGGTACGTTCTTTCAATCCACGGAGGAACTTCCAGAAGAAGGTTGCGTTCCTGGAAGAGGTTGAAGCCGAAGAAGATGCTGAGGTCGGTCTTGCGGAGTGGGTCAAGGGAAAGAAGCCAATATCATGCCCGTTCGGCAAGAAAGAGCCAGAAACGTTCGGCTTTGACACGACAAAGGCCGATAAAATCTTCGACCTTCTCCTCCAGGAAGGACAGATCAAGCTCTCGCCATATCATACAATACCTTCTGCCGAACAATTGAAGAAGATGAAATATTGCAAGTGGCACAACGCTACATCCCATGACACTAATGAGTGCAAAATCTTCTGGCAGCAGATACAGTCGGCCATTGAGCAGGGCAGACTTAAGTTTGAAGTACCAACAAAATCAGCCAAGCCGATGAAGATCGACCAGCACCCCTTCCCCACCAACATGGTTGACACAGGGAGGAACTCGCTCCAAACAAAGGTGCTGACGTCCGAATCGGCTAAAAAGAGTGGTGCCATAGACCCCAGGAATCAAGCTACACCTGAAGATGTCAAGGGGAAGCGGCGGATCGAGGACGACGACGGTGAATCGGGTGAGCCACGCATTACTTCCCAATTCCTGCTCCAAAAATATCAGCGGCAGCATGAACGCTCAAGATCCCGGGAAGAAGCGATGCGGCGACACGAAGATCACTGGAGGTACCCGTTCTTCATCCACTGTTGGGAGAGCAACCTCAGGCTACCTTCGGCCGATAATTTCCCTGAATGCAATGGCCCGTATCGCAACAATCGGCCATTCAACAGGTCTCGCTCCAGAGATGGGAGACCAGAACCGATCAGAAGGAACTGGCGCGACCAAGACGATCAGCGCCCTCCCGTGCGTGATCGGCTGGGGGGCAGAAGTGACCGATATGACCGATCAGAAGACAGACGCCATGACAGGCCGGGGGGTAGGTTTGATCGACATGACCGGCCAGAAAACAGGGCCAACGTTCACAGTCGGCTTGAAGAGATGGCCGACGCTCGGGTGATAGACGAAAACCCTTTAGGACGCGAGCCGGAGTGGGAACGCGCCAGGCCAAGAACCAAACCAGTAAACCCCAGGTGGTGTCCCGACGGATTGACCAAATCTCAAAAACGAAGGATCCAACGTCTCCGCCAATGGGAGCAGCAGGAGGAAGAACAACAATGCATGGCGGACAAGAGGGAAGGCAGGTCTCGGGTGTGGCACCCCAAAAGAAACGATAGAGGGGGTGACGAATCGGCAGGCGATGAATCGGCAGCCGACATCGGTACGGTTTTCATACTGCCGATGGAATTTATGACTCCTGCCGACTGACAAGATATGTCGGCGATAGAAGAACAGATGGCACAATTGGCTTTGGAGCCCATGATAGCCACGTTCGAGAAGCCCGAAGACGACAAACGGCAACATCTGAAAGCGTTGTTCCTTAAAGCGTTGTTCCTTGAAGCGTTGTTCCTGAAGGTGTCCGATTTTGGCCTACAGCCGATCCGAGCAGTCGGCTCCGAAGACTCGGATTAAATGGATCAGTTCGCCCGAGAAGATGGGAAGCTAGGGCACGGGTTCACGTCGGCCGATTCATTAGAGATGGTAGACTTAGGCGATGGCACCAAGTCAAGGCCGACTTATATTAGTGCAAATTTAGACTCGGAATACAAATGTAAACTGACAAATTTGTTAAGAGAATTTAAGGATTGTTTTGCTTGGGAGTATCATGAGATGCCTGGATTAGATCGATCTATCGTTGAATATCAGCTACCCATAAAACCAGGATATCGGCCGTATCAACAGCCGGCACGGCGGTGCAATCCTAAAATTCTACCAGACATAAAAGCCAAAATAACTTGGCTAATCGAAGCCAAATTTATTCGGCAATGCCGTTATGCCGAGTGGATCTCCAACATTGTACCAGTGTACAAGAAAAACGGAAAGGTATGTGTGTGTGTTGATTTCAGAAATCTTAATCAGGCCACACCGATGGACGGGTACCCCATGCCAACGGCCGATGTGCTGATAGACGCTGCCGCGGGACACAAGATTATTAGCTTCATGGACGGAAACGCTGGGTACAATCAAATACTTATGGCCGAAGAGGACATACCCAAAACGGCCTTCAGATGCCCGGGCCACCTTGGTTTATTCGAATGGGTGGTGATGACTTTTGGCTTGAAAAACGCCAGCGCCACGTATCAGAGAGCCATGAACTACATATTTCACAAACTCATCGGCATTCTGGTAGAAATCTACATCGACGACGTCGTAGTCAAGTCCAAAGGACACGAAGATCATCTGGCCGATTTGCGAAAAGTGCTGGAATGCACTAAGAAACATGGGCTGAAGATGAACAAAAATAAATGTGCCTTCGGCGTGTCCGCCGGACAGTTCTTAGGATTCATGGTGCACGAGCGGGGAATAGAAATCAATCGGAAGACCATAGCGGCTATCAACAAAGTCGTGGCCCCGCAGAATAAAACTGAATTGCATTCTCTAATCGGCAAGGTGAATTTCATCAGAAGATTCATATCTAATCTATCCGGGCGGATCCAGGCTTTCACACCACTATTAAAGTTGAAGCCTGACCAGGAGTTCATATGGGGGGAGGAGCAACGCAAGGCACTGGAAGATATGAAGCAGTACTTGGTCTCGCCACCGGTATTGGTTCCTCCTCAAACTGGTAAGCCATTTAAATTATACTTATCAGCCGATGAAAAGGCTATTGGGTCGGCTCTAGTCCAGGAATTCAAAGGAAAGGAACGAGTAATTTATTATGTCAGTAGAAGACTTCTGGACGCTGAAACAAGATATCCTCTAGTAGAGCGGTTGTGCCTGTGTCTTTACTTCTCATGCACCAAACTCAGGCACTATTTACTGATGGCGGAATGCGTGGTCGTATGCAAAGACGACGTAGTAAAATACATGCTGTCACTGCCGATCTTGAACCTTTCAGTCCTGGCCTGTGTTTGGAACATGTCTCTAAGCGCCACGATCATATCGTGCGCCTCATGGTTTGTTTCGAACTGCATCTGCAGCTCGGGTTCCATGCAAGCAAGCATAAGGTAGCTTACTTCAAGGTTAGCATCACATGCCTTCTTGTAAGCATTCTTAGTAGCAGCGGGTGCATCATCAGCAGGTTCTTCTGGTAGTGGGTTGTCTAGAACATCTTCCTTTTTCTCAGCCCTGAGAACAATTCTCAGGTTACGGATCCAATCCGAGTAATTTGTTCCATTCAACTTGTCCTTCTCAAGGACCGAACGCAAAGCAAATGGTGTAGTGCTGCTAGGTGCCATTTAATCTATAACAAAGTAATGCAAAATACACTAAGACAAACGTATCCATGATAGAGTAAATCATATTAAACTATTTTAACAGAATCTACTCCCACTAAAATCAATATCCCTCTATTGAAACTTAGTGATTCAGGATCCACAACTAACAAGTCCACTAGTGAGCTTTAGCATCACCGCTAGCAAACAAGGTAGATCGGTAAGCAACTTTTGCTAATCATATCACATATGACTCCTGTTGTTGGGTGACATCCCCATGTCTCGGCGCCCAACCGTTATGCCCCAAGGTCCTTAACCGTTAAGATGACCTCGTTAAGCAAACCAACCCTTATGCGTGTAAGTGTCCGACACAAACCCGTCTAGTCAAGGAAAACTAGTGGCACCCTAATTTCATAGACCCACCACTAATTGTACAAGACATGGGATGGTGCAAGTTTTAGTTGGGAGGGCATACTAACTTAAACTTTATGAGGGATCGTTCTACTTCTAACATCACAGCATGCAGAAAGTAAAACATAAACAGAATAGCATTCACATAGTTGTGACACAGTATGGCCCGTTTTCATATGGTGATCTCCATCTCCATAGAACCTGTTCACTATGGTGATCTCCATCTCCATGTTCCATGTGCGCCATTCTCCTGGTGATGAGTCCTCCAAGAACTAGAGCATGCTATTATGCCTAATAGCTAGTAAAGAATCTAGTAATGAAGATTACATAGTTGCTTGGATCATCACAGATTGGTACGCAGACCATTAAATACAATAAAGTGACAACACATATGGCTCCTGCCGTGTTGCCGTACGCGTGACACGCAGGTCATGAATGAGTTACACACATGCATCACATACACAAGGGGGCCATACTGATCACAAGATACATACATACATCCTGCAAAACAGAGTTAGGCGTCCTAACGTTCCAAACTTCGGAGGCCCGAAAATCCATCTTCCAAGCTGAATTTGGGAAATCTAATTTCGCCGAAAACGGCAAAGCCAATGAAATTCATGTGTAACTTTTTCTGTAGATCAATTTTCGTATAAAAATCGCCCCGATCCGAGATCGTACCGAAAAGTTACGGCTGATTACCGAAACATACGCATACGACAAAAATCCCGACCCCGGCAGTAGATCCCATCTACTATTGCACATCGAATGCGCCTGGCGTATGACCCTGGATTTCGATTTGACCAATCATATTGATCTTCCCTCACTGCAACTGGATTTACGTGTATCACTTAACTCCGATGGCGGAAACCGACCAGTAGGAGTATGTCGTTACACTACCATTGCAGGAAGGGCACGAAATCAGGACATAGATCAAACAGAGAACTCGCATATCTCCACATGCACACATCCCGAATCCAAAACTAAGCAGCTACGGCTCTGATACCACTGTTGGGATACTAGGTAGGCTACACTAGCGCAAATCAAAATTTCTACTGCGTATAACCAGGAAGAACTGCCGTATAAGGATCACGGGATTACCACTCGATGCACTACTGGTGCGGAAGATGTAGATATGCGTCGGTGCAGTGAAGACGATCACGTAGTCGTACGTAGTCGATCACGTCCAGCAGCTCCTCAGCAGCTCGTCCACGTGCAGCAAGATCGCCTCCGGTGCCGCGGCTCGTCGTCGGCTCGTCGTGGCTCGTCGGCGGCTCGTCGATGGCTCGTCCAAGTGCTGCAGGCGCAACACCTCCAAGGTATCCACACGTGCAGGGAGGAAGCGTCGCAAGCCGGATTGCTAGATCCGCGAGTTGCAACAGGAGAGGGCGTGGGAGGCACGGCAAGTGTGTTTTGCCAAAAGGTGTAAACCCTAGTGCGCCCCCACCCCTCTATTTATAGAGGTTCTTGATGGGCCTCTGGATCCGAGGCCCATTAGTACTCCTAAACCTAATCCAACTCGGATCAGATCCGAATTGGGCTTCCAGCCCCTTAAGTGTGTGACCCTATGGGTTCGGATACGTATAGACATGGCCCGAGTACTCCTACTCGGCCCAATAGTCGGTAGCGGCCTCTAGCAAGACGTGCCAACTCCTATACGCACACGAAGATCATATCAGACGAACCATCACAACATAATATACATGCTATTCCCTTTGCCTCACGATATTTGGTCTAGCTTCAAGCCGACCGCTCTTTCTCGATCCTGTGATTCGGAATCCCTTTGTAGGTTAACTCTTAACCGTCCGTAGCATGGCCATGCATTTTCGGATCCGATCACTCGAGGGGCCCAGAGATATCACTCTCAATCAGAGAGGGGCAAATCCCATGTTGATTGACCATGTCTCATAGCATGCTTCTTGACAAACCCGAAAACTACCTTTATAACTACCCTGTTACGGTGTAGCGTTTGATAGCCCGTAAGTAGGTCGATCCACATCTAGAATACATGCGACAATCTCAGGTCTAAGGACAAAGCGTATATGTTCAACAATCTCCACATGTGTCCACATTATTAGTTCAACATCTCCATGTCCATGACTTGTGAAACATAGTCATCAACTAATACGTGTGCTAGTCTAATATTCATGTGTGTCCTCACATGAACTCCGACTAGGGACAACTTTAGAATAACCATACAAGTAAAGAGTTTCACATACTATTCACATAATTGCAAATCAATTCAAGTAGCCTTCAATGGATATTCAATGAACACAACATACAAATCATGAATACAAATGGAATATCATCATCTCTATGATTGCCTCTAGGGCATACCTCCAACATCTTGTCCATGCGCCCAATGCAGTAACCAGAAGTGATATTCAAAGGCTTGCTGGGGTACTATTCACAACCACTTAGATACGGTTTCATGTCCAACTATTTGGTTTGTACCCATCATGGCGAAAGAGGGGTTGTAATGGAAGATGGTGAAGAGGAGGAGGATGATGACAACATTCCGGACTGCGCTATAGGCCAATCTTTTGCAGATACTATAATGGGTGAGGTTGATGAAGATGAGTTTGCAGAAGATGGCCATACCAATGACCTCGGCCAGGTGCTTAGGGATGCACACAGAGATTGCGAAACTCAGAAGGAAGCATCAAAGTTGCAGTGCATGATAGATGATCACAGGAAATTGCTATACCTAGATTGCCAGGGAGGCCATAAAAAACTAGGTACCACACTAGAATTTATGCAATGGAAGGCCAAAAATAGTGTGTCTGATAAGGCATTTCAGGGGATGTTGGAAATTGTTAAGAACATTCTTCTCAAGAATAATGAATTTCCATCCACAACATATGATGCTAAACAGATTGTTTCCCTTCTAGGATTGGAGGTTCAGAAGATACACGCATGCCCTAATGATTGTATCCTTTATCATCGTGCTGAATATGAGGATCTGGATGCGTGTCCCATGTGCGAAGCGCTGTGGTATAAGATTAGGCAAGATGATTCTAGTGATGTCGAGGGGCAACCTCCTAGGAAGAGAGTTCCCGTGAAAGTGATATGGTATTTCCCTATAATACCACGCTTGAAGCACTTGTTCAGAAAGAAGGCGAACGCTAAGTTGATGAGATGGCACAAAGAAGAACGTAAGGAAGATAAGATGCTGAGACACCCCGTTGATGGGGCTCAGTGGAGATCAACTGATAGAGCATTCCTGGAGTTTGAAGGTGATCCAAGGAACATAAGGTTTGGTTTAAGTACCGATGGATTCAATCCATTCGGTGAGTTGAGTAGTGGTCATAGCACTTAGCCTGTAACCTTATGTATGTTTAACCTTCCTCCTTGGATGTGTATGAACGGAAGTTCATTATGATGCCGACGTTTATTCAAGGCCCAAAGCAACCCGGCAACAACATTGATGTGTACCTAAGACCGTTGGTTGATGAACTTTTACAACTCTGGAAGGAAGAAGGTGTACGTGTGTGGCATGAGGATAAACAAGAGATGTTTAACTTGCGAGCACTGTTGTTCGTAACCATCAATGATTGTCCTGCACTAAGTAACCTTTTGGGACAGACAAACAAAAGATATCGAGCTTGCACCCACTGCTTAGATGACACAAATAGCATGTATTTGAAGCATTGTAAGAAGGTAGTCTATATGGGTTATCGTCGATTTCTCCATGCTCACCACTAGTTGCGAGAAAGCAGGATGCATTTCAAAGGGGCGCCAGAAACTCATAAAAAACCTTTACATCATAATGGAAAATGTGTTTTTGAGATGATATAGGATGTAAGGGTAGTATTTGGAAAACATCTTGGTAGCCAACCTGTTTCGAACGACGATGACGGATGTGCAGCCATGTGGAAGAAGAAGTCAATATTTTGGGAGCTACCTTATTGGTAAACCTTAGATGTCCACAATGCAATAGACGTGATACACCTGACGAAAAATCTTTGCGTGAACATGCTAGGTTTTCATGGGTGTTTATGGGCCCTCAAAAGATACACTGGAAGCACGATGGGACCTTAAAGAAATGGGGCAATGGGATGACCTACATTCGAAAAAGAGAGATAACGGACAGCACTACTTACGTCCTGCTAGTTACACTCTTAGCAAGGAAGAGAAGGATAGCATGTTTGAATGCTTGAATAGTCTGAAGGTCCCGTATGGGTACTCATCGAATATAGAGAGAATGATAAATATGAAAGAAAAGAAGTTCACAAATCTCAAGGCCCATGATTGCCACATGTTGATGGCCCAGTTGCTTCCGGTTGTATTGAGGGGTGTTCTACCAGAGAATGTTCGATTGCCACTCGTAAAGCTATGCGCGTTTCTCAATGAGATTTCACAGAAGGCAATCGATCCATTGAAGCTAACAAAGCTACAGAACGATGTGGTACAATGTCTTGTCAGCTTTGAGTTGGTATTTCCACCATCTTTCTTCAATATTATAACTCACCTTCTGGTTCACCTAGTAAAAGAGATTAATATTCTCAGACCAGTATACCTGCTCAATATGTGGCCTTTCGAGAGATTCATGTCAGTCCTTAAAAACTATGTTCTTAATCGTGCCCGTCCAGAAGGAAGCATCACCAATGGATATGGAACAGAGGAGGTGATTTAGTTTTGTATTGATTTTATTGACTCAATTGACCCGATTGGGATTCCAACTTCACGCCACGAGGGGAGGCTGCCAGGAATGGGCACCCTTGGAAGGAAAGCATGTTTGAGCAATGATACTGATTTGTTCAACAAGGCACACTACACTGTTTTACCGCAGTCAACCTTTGTGGCTCCATATATCGAGCAGCACAAGCAGATGTTAGTTTCCAAAAACCCGGCGAGATCCGATGCCTAGCTTACAAGAAGCCACGTGGAAACTTTTCGCTCCTGGTTGCGCAAACATCTTATGGGTAACTCTGAGATTCACCCACAGCTTGCTTGGTTAGCCAGGGGACCTTCTAGCCTAATCGTGAAATTCTAAGGCTACGAGATAAATGGTTATACATTTTACATGAGAGCCCAAGACTAGATAAGCACGAACGAGAATAGTGGTGTCCGCATAGATGCCATTGGCAGAAATAGTAGCATGGACTCTTATTATGGTTTCATAGAGGAGATGTGGAAAATCGAATACGGACCACTGTGCATCCCTCTGTTTTGTTGCCAATGGGTGAAGCTAAATGGCGTAACCAAAGATCAGTATGGAATGACAATAGTGGACCTTAGCAAGACTGGATACAGTGATGAACCATTCGTACTTGCTAGTGATGTGCATCAAGTTTTCTATGTGAAGGACGTGTCTAGCAAACCCAAGAGAAATCTAGAAGATCCATGGGAGCTAAAGCGCCACATAGTCCTTCCAAGTAAAAGAAAACTTGTGGGAGTCGAGGACAAAACAAACCATTCGCTGTTGAAGTTGACCCTAGCATCCTGCTATCCAAAGAAGAGGTTCCGTACTTGCGCCGTGATCATGACCAAGGAACAGTCGTGAAGAAGTTTTTTAATGTTACATTGTAATGCGCTAAATTTGCTTCACATTTATGATTAATTTCATGTACTACTTGATCCAATTTCATATGTGCTTAAATTAGTTGTTTTCGCGCGTATAAATTATTTAATTGATAATTTCTTGATGATAGTGATGCAGTAAAATAATTATTTAAGAAGGTAATATAACTAGTGTAGAATTAATGAGTCATTCAAACTTATTATAAATATAATTGCTAATTAAATATATTTTTGCATGTTCGAAATATGTAAAGTTTTAATTTTTGCTGTATGAAATCCAGCAAAAACATAAAAAAATATATTTCCAAAAAAGAAGAGGGAGATGAGAAATGGGAGAGGGACTGTTTATCCCGGTTTGTAAGGTCTTTTTATCTCGGTTTGTAATTAGAACCGGGACAAAAGGGTAAATTTCAGTTTCCGCCTAGACGTGACCTTTTATCCGGGTTCGATTTACGAACCGGGGGGTTGCCCTTTTATCCCGAGTGCGTCAAAATCGGGATAAAAGGGCAGGCCTTTTATCTCGGTTGCTTACAAACCGAGATAAAAGGGCAGGCCGTTTATCTCAGTTTGTAAGAAGAACTAAGCTTAAAAGTCCATTTCTTTCGATTCATCTTACAAACCGAGATAAAAGGTAGGGGGTGGATAAAAGTAATTGGCGTTTCTACTCCCCCCGCACCCGTTAACTTAGTGAAATTTTTACTGCTCTCTAGCCTCCGCATCGTCTCCATCGCCGGCTTCGCGAGCATCACACAGCCGCCTCCATCCCCATCGCCGCATCATCTCCATCCACGCCATCATCCTCCGCCTCAATCCGCGTCGCCGTTTGTCGTCATCCGCGAGCCATGTCCTCTCGTCCATCTGGTGTCCCGTCCTCTCCTCCATCCGGCGCCCCGTCCAGCCTCCTCCGCCTGGTGCCCCATCCTCCCTGCTCCGTCCACGCACCCTGTCCTCCCTCCTCCGTTCGGCACCTCGTCCTCCCCTCCTCCATCAGACGCCCGTCCTCCCTCGTCCTCCGTATAAATTTGGCAGTGATGCAAGACTTTTTTATTTATTTTTTTCTAGTTATAAAATTTGGTAGAAATTCATTAGAAATTGTACTAATTAGTACAAATTTTATAGAAATTCCAATAAATTAGTAGAAATCTGTGTAAATAAATTACGCTTCAATTTTGATAGAATTCAGTAGAAATTAGTATAAATTTGTATGGTTTCACGTTTTTCTTCTATGAGTTCATGTATGTACATTAACTTGTAATACATTACAGACATTTCCTGTAATTAAGTTTCATTCAAGAATTTTTATGTATTTTTTAAGAAGTTTTCATGTAAGTTTAATTTCATGTACAGTTTCATGTGTACGTTTCTATGATTTAATTTATATATCTTAACGTACATGTAATTATGATTTCATGTGTGTTTGGAGTAGTTGAGATGATGGACGTCGAGAATGCAAGGTTCATGATGGAGGACAGTATTGCTGGTAGAGATCATAACGTAATGTACACCAAAGAAGAGAGTAACCAGACGGACACGTACCTCAACATATTCGCCGATGGCAATGAAGAGCCCGAGCAAAACCTTGCTGCGGCGTAAGATACCGCCGAGGTATATATCATTAATAATGTTGTACCCCATTTAGAATGTCTTCTTCTTTATTATTATGTACTAATTAACGAATCTTGAACTATTAGCCATCTGGATCAGCGAAACCTAAGAAGACACGAGGTCGAAGCATGGTGATGGATGGATCGCAAAAGCTAGAGATCACAAAAGTGTCAGAAGACGGCAGGCCGGTTGCTCCCATCGATGTGGCAAACAAGTACGTGACTCAGCTCAGGGCAATTGTAAGGGACAATGTGCCCATCAGCTAGACGAAATGGAGAGGCAAAAGCAATGATCCGGACGCGCTGCTGCAAACAGAAAGGATATGCTGTGGGAACAGGTCAAGCAACATTTCATATTTCCCGCTAGATATATTGAAAAGGATGTGAAAGCGTGGACGTTGAAGAAGATGGCCACACAGTTTCAAACATTCAAGAAATTTCTAGTTTCAAAGTACATTAAGGAGGACAAAACTCCAGATTTCAACAAATTTCCAAAGTTCAGTAGCCACTGGAAGGCATTTGTCGAGTACAAGAGGAGCCACGACGGTCAACAAAAAATCAACACCAACGTTGAAAATGCTAGTCGTAAGAAAGAGCATCATAAGCTAGGGCGAGGTGGTTACAAAATAGTAGTGCCAAATTTTAGAAGATGGAACAAGCCCTGCTCGAACGGGGTATCGTACCAGCAACTCATGAATGGAGCCAACAAGCTAAAAATCGGTTCTTCGCTCATGGAGGCAAACTGAACCCAAAGGATGAGACGTTAATCTTAACTGAGGAAATACGTCTCAAGGGCGAACAGCTCACCAAGAACATTGAAGATGTTAAGGCTGGGAGGTTGGTGGTGGATCGAGAAATGGATGAGCTCACATTGGCCCTCGGGAATCCTAAGCACCCAGGACGTGTCTGCGGGTTCGGGATCATTCCATGGAAGTACAGTTTCAAAGAAGACAGAGGCTCGTATAGAAGCCGCAAGCGAAGAAAGGATCGGGCTGAGCAGAGCTGGCGGCGCAACCTAGAATCTCAAGTGCAATCTATAGAACAAAGAATGCATGACGAAGTCAATCGTTGAGTGGCCCTTTCCCAATCAGAAGCACAACCCGATCCACAGGACCAGCAATAGTTCGCTGTTGATTTCATCAGGCAACACACATCATGTGAGTTGCATGTACCGGTCGGCAACCTGATTGTTAAGGTATACTCTTATACATAATTAATATTTATATAATAGTCTTCTCAATCCATCGATCCACCACGCCTCAAGATTGGAGTTTAATAACATCTTTATTTCTGCTATATGTACAGGTAGCGTACGCGAATGCCTTACCATGCTGGGCAATGCAGGCGAGCCATGGCATGGAGATTCCACCTAGCTATGGTAGTGTCTCAGTAGAGCAGCTCGTTGATTTCCAATATGAAGGCTATGAGCTCCAGCTCCTGGGAAGTATTAGGGAAAGGACATTAGGAGATGCGGTTCAAGGTGGCATCATTCTATGGAGCAAACGCTACATCAGCATCCCTAGTATGGAGGCAGCACCCCTCTCGGAAGAACCCGAGCCGCAACCATCTCCTCAAATGGCAAGACCTATTTCTCCACCACGGTCAATTACAGGACCGTCGTCTATGCATGCTCAATCAAAGTCTCCATCTCCACATCCAGCTGGCAACGACAACAACAACAACACTCCTCCCCGCTCATCGACGATGCTGGGACTAAGAGGAGTCCCAAGCAAGGTACCTGCAGCCCCGACTGGAGACCTGATTATGAAGTCACGACCAATGGCTACCAAGCCAGCACATAAAAAGAGGAAAACAAATAAGGAGCTTGAAGTGACTCCTGAGGAACGCTGGAATGCATTGACTCAAGAGGAACGCTGGTCCAAAATCTAAGCAGAATGCAAGGAGTTGTTCAGGAAAAGGGCTGAACAAAAAAAAGCAAGGGCGATGGAGCCACAACCAACAATTGATCAAACTAAATTACAATTTTTTCAGAAGATGTCACATTCAAACAAGGAGGCGATGAATATAGGGAAAAAAGAAAAGGAAAGTCATCTTCAAGTGTTGTTGATCGCTGCCTTCATCATCTACCAGAAGGAGATGCTAGAAGGATAGTAGCAATGCCCAAGTCTCAACAAGATCAAGTATTGGAATTCATGAAATAATTTGGAGTGGGACTTGATCAATGTATAGAGCTAGGTGGTCACAAGCCAGCAGCTTCACAACCATTTCAACCGAGATGGACGTTTGGGCTAGGAAAGTCTCTGGTAAGGCCTGAGTTGGTAGGGATCCTATCACCAAAGATGTACGAATTCCATGAATGGTACATGAAGATGTCCGCTGATCAGACTTCCATGTTCGCCCTTAAGGTAAAACAAATAGATTTTTACGGCGAAGGCGAGAAAGGCCTCTGGCTGAAATTCAAAGATATATACGAAGTTGTGGCGGACCGCCCAAATTAACTTGACTAAAATGCATTGAAGTCGCCTGACACGCGATTATGCACTTTAAGCAAGTCAACTTGGTCGACCGTCGGATTTCCTCCGATAAACCACATAACAGGATCGAGAAGCATCGCTCACGCGATGGTGAGTAGCACAGAGGTTACAACATTCCATCATGACAACATAGTTCCACATTTTATTATATCAGAGTTTTTGAAATTTAGAACGAAATTTGCAAGGTTCGAAGTCAAACTAAAACAGCGGAAACTAAACGCCGATACATGACATCATGACGGAGCCGATCATGACATCAAAAACTCCTTCCTTCGCCGTCCAAGGAAGGATCCCACTCGACGGTCCAGCCTGGGGGAAGCTGGGTCGGCCAAGTGGTACCCGCAACCAAACTATTGACATTACCTGAAAAAGATTAGCCACAACAAGGCTGAGCAACTAGTACTTAGCAAGACTGACCCGTTGAAAAGTCACGACCGAGACCTAGACATGCAAGGCTTTCTGGCTCTGGGGTTTTCTTGCCAAAAGCGTCTAAAGTCAGTCCTTACTTTCAACATTTTAGCTCATGTTCTATGTTCTTTATCCATTCTAGATTAGCAACTTATACTGAACAAACATGGTTTCCAAGCAATTACTTAACAAACATCAAGATTAAAATCATCATCATGTTCCATCTGTAGGGATACGAGGTAGGCTATGCTAGCGCAAATCAAAATTTCTACCGCGTATAACCAGGAAGAACTGCCGTATAAGGATCACGGGATTACCACTCGACGTACTACTGGTGCGGAAGATGTAGATATGCGTCGGTGCAGTGAAGACGATCACGTAGTCGTACGTAGTCGATCAACGTAGTCGTACGTAGTCGATCACGTCCAGCAGCTCCTCAGCAGCTCGTCCACGTGCACAACAAGATCGCCTCCGGTGCCGCGGCTCGTCGTCGGCTCGTCGTGGCTCGTCGGCGGCTCGTCGATGGCTCGTCCAAGTGCTGCAGGCGCAACACCTCCAAGGTGTCCACACGTGCAGGGAGGAAGCGTCGCAAGCCGGACTGCTAGATCCGCGAGTTGCAACAGGCGAGGGCGTGGGAGGCGCGGCAAGTCTGTTCAGCCAAAAGGTGTAAAACCCTAGGGCGCCCTCACCCCTCTATTTATAGGGGTTCCTGATGGGCCTCTGGATCCGAGGCCCATTAGTACTCCTAAACCTAATCCAACTCGGATCAGATCCGAATTGGGCTTCCAGCCCCTTAAGTGTGTGACCCTATGGGTTCGGATACGTATAGACATGGCTCGAGTACTCCTACTCGGCCCAATAGTCGGTAGCGGCCTCTAGCAAGACGTGCCAACTCCTATACGCATACGAAGATCATATCAGACGAACCATCACAACATAATATACATGCTATTCCCTTTGCCTCACGATATTTGGTCTAGCTTCAAGCCGACCGCTCTTTCTCGATCCTGTGATTCGGAATCCCTTTGTAGGTTAACTCTTAACCGTACGTAGCATGGCCATGCATTTTCTGATCCGATCACTCGAGGGGCCCAGAGATATCACTCTCAATCAGAGAGGGGCAAATCCCATCTTGATTGACCATGTCTCATAGCATGCTTCTTGACAAACCCGAAAGCTACCTTTATAACTACCCTGTTACGGCGTAGCGTTTGATAGCCCCTAAGTAGGTCGATCCACATCTAGAATACATGCGACAATCTCAGGTCTAAGGACAAAGCGTATATGTTGTTTAAAGAGAGAACTACTTGTCGTGTTGGGTCAGTCCTAACACATGTCTCAACATGTGTCCACATTATTAGTTCAACATCTCCATGTCCATGACTTGTGAAACATAGTCATCAACTAATACATGTGCTAGTCTAATATTCATGTGTGTCCTCACATGAACTCCGACTAGGGACAACTTTAGAATAACCATACAAGTAAAGAGTTTCACATACAATTCACATAATTGCAAATCAATTCAAGTAGCCTTTAATGGATATTCAATGAACACAATATACAAATCATGGATACAAATGGAATATCATCATCTCTATGATTGCCTCTAGGGCATACCTCCAACAGTCTCCCACTTGCACTAGAGTCAATCTAGAAGGTACCTAATACCCATAGCTCTTACATGCGCATCATGCTTAGCCTGCGGGTGTGGTTTTGTCAACGGATCAGAAATGTTCAGATCCGTGTGTATTTTGCATATCTTGATCTCACCCCGGTTAACGAAGTCTCGAATTAGATGAAATCGCCGCATTACGTGTTTGTTCTTCTGGTGGTTCCTTGGCTCCTTTGCTTGCGCAATTGCCCCATTATTATCACAGTAGAGATTCAATGGGCTGGACGCATTCGGGAACACACCAAGCTCAATGAGGAAATTCCTTATCCAAACACCTTCCTTCGCGGCTTCCGAAGCCGCGATGTATTCGGCTTCTATCGTAGAATCGGCCACCGTCTCCTGCTTGGAACTCTTCCAACTAACAGCACCACCATTTAGCGTGAACACAAATCCTGATTGTGACTTTGAATCGTCTCTGTCGGTTTGGAAACTAGCATCGGTGTAACCTGTTACAACGAGCTCCTCCTGACCTCCATAGACGAGGAACATATCTTTAGTCCTTCTCAAGTACTTAAGAATGTTTTTCACCGCTGTCCAGTGACTCTCACCTGGATCAGACTGGTGTCTACTTGTCATACTTAGCGCATATGAAACATCTGGGCGAGTACTTATCATTGCATACATGATAGATCCAATAGCCGAGGCATATGGCACTCTACTCATGCGATCCCGCTCATCAGCAGTCGAAGGACATTGAGTCTTGCTGAGATGTATGCCATGTGACATAGGCAAGAACCCTTTCTTTGCCTCTTCCATGCTGAACCGCTTCAACACTTTGTCAATGTAAGTATCTTGGCTTAAACCTATAAGCCTTCTCGATCTATCTCTATAGATCTTAATACCCAGAATATATGCCGCTTCCCCTAAGTCCTTCATCGAAAAACTATTTTTCAGTGAAGTCTTTAAGGACTCAAGCATAGGAATGTTATTTCCAATCAGTAATATGTCATCCACATATAAGATTAGAAATACTACAGAGCTCCCACTAACCTTCTTGTAAACACAAGACTCTTCTTCGTTCTTGGTGAAGTCAAACCCTTTGACTACTTCATCAAAACGAATGTTCCAACTCCTAGATGCTTGCTTCAATCCACAAATGGATCTCTGAAGCTTGCATACCTTTCCAGCATTTTTCGGATCGACAAAACCCTCGGGCTGTATCATATACACGTCCTCAGCTAGGTTTCCATTCAGGAAAGCTGTCTTGACATCCATCTGCCATATCTCATAATCGAAATATGCAGCTATAGCTAGAATAATCCGAATGGACTTAAGCATCACTACGGGCGAGAAGGTCTCGTCGTAGTCAACTCCTTGAACTTGTCGAAAACCTTTTGCGACAAGTCGTGCTTTGTAGATGTGAACATTTCCATCCATGTCCTTTTTCTTCTTATAGATCCACTTGCACTCTATGGCTTTAACACCATCAGGCGGGTCAACCAAGTTCCAAACTTGATTGTCTCCCATGGACTCTATTTCGGATTGCATGGCACTCTGCCATTTTTCGGAGTCTGGGTCCATCATTGCTTCTGCATATGTCGCAGGCTCATCATTGTCCAACAATAATATTTCTCGCATTTCGCGGAGCCTTGCTGACCTTCGTGGTTGTGGCGGTGCTTCTCTTGCCATGGGTATCTCAACTTGTTCTGCTACGTTAGCATCACTCATTGATTCTTGCCCGATTGGCTCATCTTGAACTTCTTCAAGATGCACTGTCTTTCCACTCTTTTCTCCTTTGAGAAACTCTTTCTCTAGGAAAACCCCGTTCTGAGCGACAAACACTTTGCCTTCTGATCGGTTGTAGAAATAATACCCCAAAGTTTCCTTTGGATATCCCACGAAAATGCACTTATCCGATTTGGGTGTGATCTTGTCCGACTGAAGTCGCTTGACAAACACTTCACATCCCCAAATCTTTAGAAAAGACAAACTAGGAACCTTTCCAGTCCACATCTCATATGGTGTCTTAACTACGGATTTAGATGGTACCCTATTAAGTGTGAAAGCTGCTGTTTCTAGAGCATATCCCCAAAATGACAACGGTAGGTCCGACTGGCTCATCATTGATCGAACCATGTCTAACAAAGTTCGATTACGTCGCTCGGACACACCGTTTCTCTGAGGTGTTCCAGGCGGCGTAAGTTGTGGAACAATTCCGCAACTCTTTAGATGATTGCTAAACTCGTGGCTCAAATACTCGCCTCCACGATCAGATCGTAAGGCCTTAATTTTCTTGCCACGCTGATTTTCAACTTCATTCTGAAATTCCTTGAACTTTTCAAAGGTTTCAGACTTCTGCCTCATCAAGTAGAAATAGCCATATCTACTAAAATCATTAATGAAAGTTATGAAGTATTGGAATCCTCCTCTAGCCGTCGTGCTCATTGGTCCGCATACATCACTATGTACGAGTTCCAACAAGTCTACTGCTCTCTCAGGAAATCCTGTGAAAGGCGTCTTGGTCATCTTGCCTAGCAAGCAAGCCTCACATGTCTCGTATGATTCAAAATCAAACGAAGTTAGAAGTCCATCAGAATGGAGCTTCTTCATGCGCTTATCACTTATATGACCCAAACGACAATGCCACAAGTAGGTAGGACTCAAATCATTAGGCCGAGGCCTTTTAGCACTTACATTACAGACAGGTGAACCATCAAGATTTAAAACAAATAATCCATTCACAATAGGTGCAAAAGCCATAAACATATTATTCTTAGAGATCACACAACCATTGTTTTCACTCGCAAATGAATAACTATCCTTCATCAAACATGAAGGAGATAAAATGTTTCGACTTAAACTAGGAACAAAATAACAATTATTCAACTCCATAATAAATCCTGACGGGAGGTGGAGTTGCATCGTCCCGACGGTCAAAGCAGCAACTCTTGCATTATTGCCCACGCGGAAATCAACTTCTCCTCTTTCCACGCTTCTACTTCTTATCATTCCCTGCATCGAATTGCAAATATGAGCAACCGATCCGGTATCAAATACCCAAGAATTAATAACTGTATCAGCGAGAAATATGTTGTCTATAACATAAACAACAAGCGTACCTGAGGTAGAAGTACTCTTACTTCCGCCGTTCTTCAACGAAGCTAGGTACTGCTTGCAGTTTCTCTTCCAGTGACCAAGTTCATGACAGTAAAAGCACTCTTTATCTGGAGCAGGTCCAGGTCTAGCTTTAGCCTTGGGCGGTGGGTTTGGCTTGGACGTTCCAGCCTTGCCCTTCTTCTTCCAAGAATTGCCCTTCTTCTTAAAGCTGGGCTTGTTCTGTATCGCCATCACATGGCTGGTACTAGCGCTTTTCTTAATGTCAGCCTCTGCTGTCTTGAGCATACCACACAGCTCATTCAGACCCTTCTCCATCCCATGCATATGGTAGTTCGAGATGAAGTTCCCATAGCTAGCCGGAAGAGATGAAAGAATGAAATCAGTGGCCAACTCTTGGCCCAGTGGGAAGCCTAGCTTCTCCAACCGTTGAGTGTAACCAACCATCTTGATTACGTGTGGTCCTACTGCTGCGCCTTCTGCTAGCTTGCTCTCAACAAAGGCCTTAGACACATTGAACCTTTCAGTCCTGGCCTGTGTTTGGAACATGTTTCTAAGCGCCACGATCATATCGTGCGCCTCATGGTTTGTTTCGAACTGCATCTGCAGCTCGGGTTCCATGCAAGCAAGCATAAGGCAGCTTACTTCGAGGTTAGCATCACATGCTTTCTTGTAAGCATTCTTAGCAGCAGCGGGTGCATCCTCAGCAGGTTCTTCTGGTAGTGGGTTGTCTAGAACATCTTCCTTTTTCTCAGCCCTGAGAACAATTCTCAGGTTGCGGATCCAATCCGAGTAGTTTGTTCCATTCAACTTGTCCTTCTCAAGGACCGAACGCAAAGCAAACGATGTGGTGGTGTTGCTAGGTGCCATTTAATCTACAACAAAAGTAATGCAAAATACACTAAGACAAACGTATCCATGATAGAGCAAATTACATTAAACTATTTTAACAGAATCTACTCCCACTAAAATCAATATCCCTCTATTGAAACTTAGTGATTCAGGATCCACAACTAACAAGTCTACTAGTGAGCTTTAGCATCACCGCTAGCAAACGAGGTAGATCGGTAAGCAACTTTTGCTAATCATATCACATATGACTCCTGTTGTTGGGTGACATCTCCATGTCTCGGCGCCCAACCTTTATGCCCCAAGGTCCTTAACCGTTAAGATAACCTTGTTAAGTAAACCAACCCTTATGCGTGTAAGTGTCCGACACAAACCCGTCTAGTCAAGGAAAACTAGTGGCACTCTAATTTCATAGACCCACCACTAATTGTACAAGACATGGGACGGTGCAAGTTTTAGTTGGGAGGGCATACTAACTTAAACTTTGTGAGGGATCATTCTACTTCTAACATCATAGCATGCAGAAAGTAAAACATAAACAGAATAGCATTCACATAGTTGTGACACAGTATGGCCCGTTTTCATATGGTGATCTCCATCTCCATAGAACCTGTTCACCATGGTGATCTTCATCTCCATGTTCCATGTGCGCCATCCTCCTGGTGATGAGTCCTCCAAGAACTAGAGTATGCTATTACACCTAATAGCTAGTAAAGAATCTAGTAATGAAGATTACATAGTTGCTTGGATCATCACAGATTGGTACGCAGACCATTAAATACAATAAAGTGACAACACATATGGCTCCTGCCGTGTTGCCGTACGCGCGACACGCAGGTCACGAATGAGTTACACACATGCATCACATACACAAGGGGGCCATACTGATCACAAGATATATACATACATCCTGCAAAAGAGAGTTAGGCGTCCTAACGTTCCAAACTTCGGAGGCCCGAAACTCCATCTTCCAAGCCGAATTTGGGAAATCTAATTTCGCCAAAAACGGCAAAGCCGTTGAATTTCATGTGTAACTTTTTCTGTAGATCAATTTTCGTATAGAAATCGCCCCGATCCGAGATCGTACCGAAAAGTTACGGCTAATTTACCGAAGCATACGCATACGGCAAAATCCCGACCCCGGCAGTAGATCCCATCTACTATTGCACATCTAATGCGCCTGGCGTATGACCCTGGATCTCGATTCGACCAATCATATTGATCTTCGCTCACTGCAACTGGATTTACGTGTATCACTTAACTCCGATGGCGGAAACCGACCGGTAGGAGTATGTTGTTACACTACCATTGCAGCAAGGGCACGAAATCAGGACATAGATCAAACAGAGAACTCGCATATCTCCATATGCACACATCCCGAATCCAAAACTAAGCAGCTACGGCTCTGATACCACTGTAGGGATACGAGGTAGGCTACGCTAGCGCAAATCAAAATTTCTACCGCGTATAACCAGGAAGAACTGCCGTATAAGGATCACGGGATTACCACTCGACGCACTACTGGTGCGGAAGATGTAGATATGCGTCGGTGCAGTGAAGACGATCACGTAGTCGTACGTAGTCGATCAACGTAGTCGTACGTAGTCGATCACGTCCAGCAGCTCCTCAGCAGCTCGTCCACGTGCACAGCAAGATCGCCTCCGGTGCCGCGGCTCGTCGTCGGCTCGTCGTGGCTCGTCGGCGGCTCGTCGATGGCTCGTCCAAGTGCTGCAGGCGCAACACCTCCAAGGTATCCACACGTGCAGGGAGGAAGCATCGCAAGCCGGACTGCTAGATCCGCGAGTTGCAACAGGCGAGGGCGTGGGAGGCGCGGCAAGTCTGTTCAGCCAAAAGGTGTAAAACCCTAGGGCGCCCCCACCCCTCTATTTATAGGGGTTCCTGATGGGCCTCTGGATCCGAGGCCCATTAGTACTCCTAAACCTAATCCAACTCGGATCAGATCCGAATTGGGCTTCCAGCCCCTTAAGTGTGTGACCCTATGGGTTCGGATACGTATAGACATGGCCCGAGTACTCCTACTCGGCCCAATAGTCGGTAGCGGCCTCTAGCAAGACGTGCCAACTCCTATACGTATACGAAGATTATATCAGACGAACCATCACAACATAATATACATGCTATTCCCTTTGCCTCACGATATTTGGTCTAGCTTCAAGCCGACCGCTCTTTCTCGATCCTGTGATTCGGAATCCCTTTGTAGGTTAACTCTTAACCGTATGTAGCATGGCCATGCATTTTCTGATCCGATCACTCGAGGGGCCCAGAGATATCACTCTCAATCAGAGAGGGGCAAATCCCATCTTGACTGACCATGTCTCATAGCATGCTTCTTGACAAACCCGAAAGCTACCTTTATAACTACCCTGTTACGGCGTAGCGTTTGATAGCCCCTAAGTAAGTCAATCCACATCTAGAATACATGCGATAATCTCAGGTCTAAGGACAAAGCGTATATGTTGTTTAAAGAGAGAACTACTTGTCGTGTTGGGTCAGTCCTAACACATGTCTCAACATGTGTCCACATTATTAGTTCAACATCTCCATGTCCATGACTTGTGAAACATAGTCATCAACTAATACATGTGCTAGTCTAATATTCATGTGTGTCCTCACATGAACTCCGACTAGGGACAACTTTAGAATAACCATACAAGTAAAGAGTTTCACATACAATTCACATAATTGCAAATCAATTCAAGTAGCCTTTAATGGATATTCAATGAACACAATATACAAATCATGGATACAAATGGAATATCATCATCTCTATGATTGCCTCTAGGGCATACCTCCAACACCATCTTCACTCAATGCAGAATAGCGATCAAGTAGTCCCAATCTGTGAGAGGCAGACGAATCGATTCGAATTTATTAACCATGCATGGCAAATCTTATCTCATGACATCCGCGCACCACGAAGGGTCGCTTCATTTGTCAGCCGTCCCCATCGATCCCTTAGGCACGTGTCAGGGCCAACTTCCTTTGGCATGCAATGCTCCACAGTCCCGGCCTATTGCTGCACTGTGACCGCACTTGCACCCACATGATGCACCATGGGAACGACATTCCAAGGACAGCCGGAGGGTATGCCACGCCCCAGTTCAATCAGGTACTAGGCTTCCCCATCCCATACTAGGTATGAGATTAGTACTTTCAAACACTTGATCACGAACGTCGACACGTTTCGACCTTAGTTCATTTTCATTTAGACAGACGGGGCAATCCACCATGTATCGAACACAAGCCTGACCCCGTCCGTCATCCTTATAGTTGCGACAAATCTGAAATATTCAACTCCTATAACTCGCGAGTGACAGGAAATCACTCGACTTCTACCGAAACCTATTAAGCATTGCACTACTCGACCTTAGCAACTAGTATTCAGACAAGGTACTAAGTTTATGCATCTAAGGTTTCATTACAACTCCTCAAAATGTAAATGCGCAATCAAGTAATCAATAAGTGGCATGAAAGTAAAATAGGGAGTTCATGCACCGGGGCTTACCTTCAGAAAAAGCTTGCGGGTCCTCGGGGTCTTGCTCCGGTTCGGGCTCTCCTTCGCAGGGATGCAGTTCCTCGGTGGGGTCTTCTTCCGGTGCTGGATGAAGCTCGTACGTTCTGTCGGCGAGATTCAACTCTACACGGAAATGCAATGTAGGGGTTAAATATTTTAGATGGTTATTTCAACACACTCATGTTTTAACACGGACACTTGTAGCAAAGCTACAGGAAAGGTGGGGGAGTTCAACTTCTGTTGGTGGAGAGCAAGATGAGAGGGTCGGATTAGGGAAAACTAAGGGTCTGACCCTCAGGTTTAAGGAAAACCGTACCGAGGTCCTCAGACTCAACACAGAGGAATCCCCAAAAATATTTCACCGATACCCTCGGGTCAAAGAAAAAGTTACAACCGAGCCCTCGGGCGAGGCGGAGAAAGGGTCGGCGAAACTTGGCAGGGTCGGGCGAGGCGAACGGGAAAAGGTCGGGCGAGACGAAAAGAAAAGGGGTTGGGCGAACCGAAACAAAGGGGTCGGGCGAAACGAAAAAGGACAAGGGTCGGGTGAGACGGAAAGGAAAAAAAAAGGGGGTCGGACGAGACGAAAAGGACCGGGAGGTTAAGTAGCTTACCTCCAGGTCTACCGGTGAAGCCTTTGTTGGGATACGAGGTAGGCTACACTAGCGCAATTCAAAAATTTCTACCGCGTATAACCAGGAAGAACTGCCGTATAAGGATCACGGGATTACCACTCGACGCACTACTGGTGCGGAAGATGTAGATATGCGTCGATGCAGTGAAGATGATCACGTAGTCGTACGTAGTCGATCACGTCCAGCAGCTCCTCAGCACCTCGTCCACGTGCAGCAAGATCGCCGAACAGGAGTAGGCTAGGGCGGGAAGTCGTACGTGCTAAGGCTTGGGCAGCGGCGAGACTTTGATGGTGGTTCGGCGGCGGCGGTGCTTCTTGCGGACACCAGCAAGCTCGAGTACTGCGTGGAGGAGCGGGCGGCTGGTGTGTTGGAAGAAGCGGCTGGAGGGTGGCGGCGAAGTCGTCGGAGTGTGGGGTGGCGCAAAGGGGGTGAGCTCCACGGAAGCTCAGCGGCAGCGCGGGGAGAAAGTGGTGGCTCAGAGGAGAAAGCAGGGCGCAGAGGAGAAAGCGGCGACGCAGGTGCGGGCGGTGGCAAGGGGTGGCATTGCCGGTGAGGGGGTTCCCTTTTATAGGGCCGGGGTGGCGCGGAGGGTCGAGGTGGGGCTCCGGTGGGGAAAGGATAAGGCCGGGAGCGGCGAGTGCTCGGGCGAGGTGGCCATTGACCGACGACGCCATTGGGCAGAGGAGGCGGAGCTCTGGGTGGTCTTCGGCGGCGATTGGCCTTGGGCGGCGCGCGTCTGGGGCTTCCGGTTTGTTGGGCGGGCGAGGCGGAAGGCTACCGTGGAGGTTGGGCGAGCGGGCGGAGGCGCGGGACGTCAGGGGCGTCTCAGCTTTCTCGGCAAATGGGCGGAACAGGGTTGGCGGGGCAGAGCCGTGGCAGGTGGAAGGCGACCTGCGCGCGGCCGGCGATTGGCTAGCCCTGCGCTCGCTCCGTCCTGTCGCGGGCGCGGGATGGGCGCCGTGGCTCTCATCCTGTCGCTGTCGCGCTGGTGATAGGGCGCCGGCGAGCTGCCGGTGGCCGGCGGCCACGCGGCGCGCGGCGCGCGAGCGAACATGCTCAGGCACGCGGGCGTCGAGGCTCCCTTCGGGCAGCAAGCCCGACCAGCTTTGGAGCGATCCTTCTCCGAATCTTTCAACACAACTCCCGAAACTCCCTTAAACAAACTTGTTCAACTCTGGTCGTTCTTCAAACTTCGTTTAAGGTGTTGGCTTAGATTGTGAAAGGATTCAAAGATATTTTACGCCAAAGTTAGACAAAAATCTGGAATTCCAGACTTAGGATTTAAGGCATCCGTGGTGAGTTGACTAGTTTACCTCACTTTGACCGGGATTTTGAACAAGTTCGGGTCTGATTTGGATCTGGGTCAGTGTAACAAAGTTGGAACACTCTCGAGGTACTACAACTTCTATTAAGGCTCTGACTCGAGTTTAGATAGGAAAACAGGAGATGAAAGCTTGCAAAGATGGAGGAAAACTCGAATTCCAGGACTTAAGAGATTTCAGGGTCCTTTAGGAAAACCGGCTTTGGTTGCTGTTTTTGACTCCCTTCCACTCCGAATTAGTCAAGGTGCCTTTAACAAAAGTTGTTGGAATTTAAAAGTTTTACAACTCTTATTTGGGCGGAAACTTAAGTTTGTATATAGAAATTCAAGCTTTAAATCAAACTCCAAAAGGATCTTCTTAAGTTTATAAAGGTCATTTCACTTCTTCAATTAGGGATTTATCACCGGTTTAGAGTTAAAAGTACTTAATTTGGTAGAGTTGTTACAGAAGTGTACCATCAAGATGCCCTAGACGTCTCTCTCATCAGCGTCTGGGCTCTGTAAATATTCGTTTATCTATATGTAAATTTTGGACCATATCATTATTTTTTATGCAAGCGTCGCCCTACTAACTTTGTCTTCCTTTTTATGTAGGCGGCTAATTCAGAAGTGCCGAGAAGAAGGATACTTGCATGTTGGCTTCATGGATCCATCCGTAGTTAACCAAACCCAACTATGAGATTTTATAGATAAAATGTTGGTGGAATGTTTCAATATGCTGGACCTTCAAGGTGGCCAGAGCTACATACTACTTCCATACAACTTCGAGTAAGTGTTTGTACGTACGTATACCATCTATCTTAGTATCCTTTTCCTTATTTGATTAATGAATATTTACGTACATAGTTACCACTGGATCCTAATAGTAATTGAGCCTGATAGAACCCGAGTTACCATCCTTGATTCCTTGAGAAAACCACTAGCGGAGTACCAAGAGATTCAAGACATTCTACACTTGTAATTAATAATTCTGGATCTTTATCTCAATACAAAAGTGTGTTTCCTAAATTTTCGCCTAACACTATATCATTCGTTATTTTAATTCGTAGGGCATGGAAATAATTTGTCAAAAAATGATGCCAAGGTGCATTCCAAGAAAAACTTACATGGGACATAGACTTCCCGGTACGTATGAAGTTTGCATATTTTGTACATTCTATATGATGAATATTTTATAACTTATTTTTTTCCCACTGAAGTGCTTAATACAGGAACAAGGGAATAATCTGTGTGGGTACTATGTGTGTGAGAACATGCAAAGTTTTTTGTCACACAAGGCCAGGTTGACGTCGCTGGAAAAATAGGAAGTACGTAATATAAAATAATACTATTAATAGTTAATTGTTTTCTAGCTCCTTATATTTAATTGTTCGTGTAACATTATTTACTTCCAAATTACATATGCATAATATTCGAGACAAGATTTTGGAGAAGAAAAGAATACACACAATATGCGAAAGTCTCGTAGGATTCGTGCTGGACGAGGTGATAAATCCACAAGGAGAATTTGATTCCGGTGGATGAAATTAACAAGCACCGAGCAACACCTCGACGAAGATCCTAGAGTTATATAGCTAGCTAGCTAGGAATTAATTGTACTATATATATATATACTAATCAAGAATTGAACATATACTAGCTAATTGTATAAGAATGGTATATATAAGTATGTAATAGTTAAAAAGAGTCGTTTAAATACTATATATAGTTTGATTGATTTCATTAATTATAAAAAAACTCTCAACTAACTAAAGGGATATGTAATGCACAAAATTATAGTTATAGGCACCATGCAAGCGGCTGCATGGCGCTATATATACGCACTTTAGTCCCGGTTTGTTACACCAACTAGGACTAAAGGGGTCTGTCCAGTGCCTGGCGTGGCAGCCCATTAGTTCTGGTTGGTTTTGCAAACCGGGACTAAAAAAGGGTCTTATATCCCGGTTCAGCGACTCGTGATAAAAGACCGCCACCTTTTATCTCGACGGGTTAATTCCGGATGCATTTTCGGGAGATATGCACCCTACGAACCGGTACTAATACCCAGTTCTCTAATAGTGTAACATAATTATGTTATTTGAGAAACTATACAGATGATTTTTTATGTTTGTTCCAAACAATGCAATGTAAATCACTTATATCGATCCAGTGAGCTAGTGATAAAATTCTTCTAGTGCACCTTTCTGTCCCTTAAAGATAAGGATTTTTTCCGGATAGATTAGCATAGAGACTAAACAACTTAGTTTGCATGAGAGGGGTTAGGAAACTGCATGCTACGTTGCTGCTCCAAATATTAGACATGCACAATTTATTACAAACTCCAGCGTAATTAGTGGCCAATTAATTGAAACAACAAAAAGGACAAAGGATGCAATGCTGGATGTGTGTCAAGATAAACCAGTACAAGAATACATAATTGCATCTTGATCAATCATTACCGTCTCTAATATTCAAAGCCTATATAATAGGACCGATCCAAACATGGGCCTACAATAATTTCTGTATATATATATATATCAATAATTATAACAAACCATCAAACCAACCAACTTATGATCCCATAAAAAATCATGGTCCTGAGATCTATTAATAGAGAACACGTAGCTTCCTTACCATCCCACCTACACACCACATCTGACTATATAGAGGATGCAATCCTTTTGTACTAAATCTTGGGGGACCATTTTATCCCGGTTTGTAATACCAACCTTTTATCCCGGTTGGTATTACAAACCAGGATAAAAAGTTTTGATAGATTTAGTTAGTTTTTAGCCACCCGTGGGGGACTCTTTTATCCCGGTTTGAAACACCAACTGGGATTAAAACCCCCCTTTATCCCGGTTGGTATTACCAACGGGAATAAAAAGGGTTCGAGGGCTTCAATTCTTTTTTGCCACCTGTGGGGAACCCTTTTACCCCGATTAGTGTTTTCAACCGGGATAAAAGACCTTATTTTATCCCGGTTGGTGTCGTGAGCTTTAGTCTCGGGTGGTAACACCAATCGGGATTAAAATGGTGACCTTTAGTCCTGGTTGGTCTTACCACCCGGGACTAAAAGGTCCCTCACGGGTAGCTGATTTTTTCACCCGGGACTAAAGGGTCCCCCATGGGTGGCTGATTTTTTACCCAGGACTAAAGGGGTCTTTAGTCTCGATTGATATTTGACCCGGGACTAATGCACCTTTTGTCTCGGGCCAACTTTAAATCGGGATAAAAGGGGGTGCATGTCTCGATTGCGTTATCCCGGATTGGTTTTCAGGAGATTTTCACCCTACCAATCAGGACTAATACCGAGTTTTCTACCAAATAATCTTAACTACTGGCATCTAACCAAATTATCTTACTATTAACTATTCCCGTTCATTTTTTTGAATAAAAACACACGTGATCCATTTAAAGATCAGCATCTTGTAGATGTACACCTAATTAAAGGCATCTAATCAAAGGTCTTACATATTTGTTATCCATGTCATCAACCTACAAAAAGTTATGTCCACTTGAAGATCGGCATCTTAAGATTTAAACTTAATTGTTGGCATCTAACCAATGGGTCTTACTTATTTTTCAATAGGATAATAAATATGCAAACCAATATCCATGAGATATAATGAGCATCGGTGTGGTACAAAGTACAATAATTGCATAATTCCGTTGTTTGGAAAACTATAGAAAATATTTTCTTTATATTTGTTCCAAACATATGCAAACTACTACACTTATTTGGAAGAATGGGTTTTGTCCTGAAATTATAATTGAGTGCTTGAATGATTTGGAATGGACAATTAACTAGTCAAGAAAATTAACTTGAAACCCTATGTCACTACGGGGAAGACTAAATTCGCCGAGCATAATTTTTTCACCGAGTGCAATAATGCGGGCACTCGGCGAAGGCCCCGTTTGCCGAGTGTATTGCTCATAACACTCGGCAAACACAATGCACTCGGCGACAAAGCGATTTGCCGAGTGCCAAATAAGAAAACACTCGGCAAAACCCCGTCGACACTTGGCAAACATAATACACTCGACGAACTATTGATCACATGACCTGCACGTGCGCCGTCCGGTCGAAACCGTGACGGACGTTAGTAGGTTTGCCGAGTGTTGTGATGGGACACTCGGCAAAGCTGCGATTATGCCGAGTGCTAGGGGGAACACTCGGCATATTTTAGGGTTTGCTGAGTGTTTTTTGACACACTCAGCAAAGTAATTTTTTTTCCCTCCTCCACCCTCCAAACTTTTTCCACTCCACATGTATGGCATTTGGCACTGCATGGTAGAAGGTGGACTATTTATTGACCTTTTTGCTATATTTAATCAATTAATTTCATTTAGAGTAATTTGTTGATTTAAGTCAAATTTGAACTGCAGGTGATTGGAATAATGGAATAATATGAGTGGAAAAATCATATTCATGTTAGTGAGTCCAAATTGAGGTCTCACCCAGAAAATGAAAAGAAATTTCAAACATTCTGTTAAGGAAACACGACTACGAACGTGTGGCCAAATGATTTTTTAATTCTCAAAGATACAAACGAAGTTTGAAAATCACGAGAGTTTATTATTTGTCATACCCGTGCCAAACCAACAGCCGTCTTTAGGGTTGGGATGTTGTGTACAAGGTATCGCCACACGGTAAACTACCGAGCTGTGGGTAAGTACTCCTCGTACTAAATTGTTCAATACATCACCTACTTTTGACATTTTTGAAATAATAACTATATACGCGTCTATATGCAGGATTTCTAAAGATGCCAGGAGGGATTCGAGGTCAAGGCGAAGGCCGTCTGTGATGTAGCCGCCAAGAAGCTCGTGAAGGACATGCATTACGAGGCGCGCATCCAGGCCATCATCGAATTCCACGCTCAATACAGACAGATGAAGGTTAGAAAAGAGGAGGCAAGAACAATGAACCTGACTAAGGACCAATTCATGAGGGTAAGTAAAGAACGTTGATACTTACTATTTAAGATTAATTAGGCTCATTTTCTTTTTCATATGTCACACGCTTGATGATGTAGGTGCCTCCGTGGTGGTGTCGTGCGCATATGCCGTGCTGGGAGAGGATGGTCGACGTGTGGTTGGAGCCCGGGTGGTTGGAGAACCACCTTGCTTGCCGGCAGCGGTGTTTGCAGATGCCGAGTGCACCACACCATCAAGGCAGCCTAAGCTTTGATGAATATAGAGAAAAATGGGTACGCAACTTCAATTCTTTATTGTAACGTTCAGTTCTGCATAATTCCTAATCATTTTGTATTTTTTGCCGCAGTCGGCGTCACATGATGGCCGACCTTGCTCCCAGCTCAAGGCATGGGTCCTCTCCAAAAAGGGCAAGGTGAAGGCCGATATCGATTTCAACCCAGACGACCTGTCCGAGGCGTACAACCACCCTAGCATACACAGTCGCGTCAGCGAGTATACAAAGATGGCTAGGGAGGTTCACGAGCCAGACTTCGATCCGAGCTCCGAGGACATTGATGGAGAAATCATGATGAGGGTGGGAGGAGGCAAGAAGCATGGCCGATATTGAATTGGTGACGGCGTTATCGACACGGCCTCTACTCCTACTCTCTCCTAGATCCGAGCTAGGAGCACGGACTCGAGCCCGGCGATACGGCCACGACCCACCACTGCACAGTTCCAGATGGAGGCTCTCCAGGTTCTTTCTCTTCCATTCATCGTTCATTTGTTGTTATACTTTAGCTTTGCATTATAACATTGCAATGAAATATTGTAGGCGCAGGTGGAAGAAGCAAGGAAGAAACAAGAGGAGATGGCGGCACAGATGGAGAACATGCGGCGGCGATGGAGGAAGAAAACCGGATTAGGATGGAGCAGATGTTCCAGTACATGCAGAATTTTGCTTTGAGCATAGGACAGTCTTTGCCTCCGCCACCGCCGATGATGTTCCCTCCGCCTCAGCCACCCACGACTACTCCTGTGAGTCACTTGACATATTGTGCTTAAGATTCAATACTTTAATTTTGACAACTTTAGATGTTAGTTCAGAATGTCCTATCCCATGTGCAGAATCAATCGGCGGCTTCGAATAATGAACATCAAGATTTATCGCAGTGGTCTCCTTGGCCTCCACGGAACTAGACTTGGTTGTGAACTTGGTTGAAACTAAATTGTGACTTGAACTTGGATTTATGGATTGTTTTGTGCTTATGTTGAATTATGCATGTGATGTTTATGAATAATGTTTCTAATGGTGGTTGTGAATTATGCCTGTGATTGTTTATTACAATCGAGTCAGATTATGAGCCAACTGCCGAATGAGGCCCCTTTTGCTGAGTGTCGTCTCCATGACACTCGGCAAAGATCACCTCTTGCCGAGTGTCATGGAGACGACACTCAGCA
>NC_028457.1:26501847-26521801 GCF_000263155.2 Setaria italica
CTTTGATTTCGGGCAAACACTACTTTGCCGAGTGTCAAAACTCGAACACTCGGCAAACATTTTGCCGACGGCCCAAAAACACTCGGCGAAAAAAAATACTCGGCGAAATAGGCGCTGACGGCGTCGGGGGGTAATGGCAGCTTTGCCGAGTGCCGGATCGCAGGCACTTGGCAAACACCAGGGGTATGCCGAGTGTCAGCACTCGGCAAACACCACGCGTATGCCGAGTGTTAGCACTCGGCAAATGGGGCCCCTTTTGCTGAGTGTCGTCTCCATGACACTCGGCAAAGATCACCTCTTTGCCGAGTGTCATGGAGACGACACTCAGCAAAAGGGGCCCCATTTGCCGAGTGCTAACACTCGGCATACGCGTGGTGTTTGCCGAGTGCTGACACTCGGCATACCCCTGGTGTTTGCCAAGTGCCTGCGATCCGGCACTCGGCAAAGCTGCCATTACCCCCCGACGCCGTCAGCGCCTATTTCGCCGAGTATTTTTTTTCGCCGAGTGTTTTTGGGCCGTCGGCAAAATGTTTGCCGAGTGTTCGAGTTTTGACACTCGGCAAAGTAGTGTTTGCCGACACAAAATTTGTCGTGTGTTGTTTGCCGAGTGTTACACTCGGCAAAGCCTTTGCCGAGTGTTTTCATGCCTTTGCTGAGTGCCTGTGGCACTCGGCAATTTGTGTGTTTCCCGTAGTGTGTAGTCAAGAATTGCACAGTTTGGCGATTAGTTATTAGAAATAATCTAACTTAACCCCCAAAATTCTGACCTATATTACATACCTTTATCATTATAAAAACATATCTGAAAATACTCCTATGTATGCTTCTAAATTATCCGCATCTACCGCAGTTAATATCAGAAACTCACAATATAGATAACATATACATAGATGCAGGAAGCGTTGCGGTTAATCAAGTGTTGATGCCAGATTTCATCACTAGTAAGATCGGTGCCAAGAAGAGAGGGAATTGGAAAAGTACAGTTGGGAATCGGCCGAATGGTGCTACAGTACAAGATCGGCTGATGACTTCTCCCTCGCTTCGGATCGTACGCGCCGGAGTCCCAATCGGTTGGCTTTTGCCGATAAGGAATCGGCCGTTTAGGAGGTTGGTTTAATTGGGCCTGTATGGGCTTGGAAAGGAATAGAAGGATAAGGGGGAGATCAGCCCATGAAGCGTATAGTAACCAACCTAGCACGAATCGTGCTTGTAAATATTCGTTTTCTATTTGAATTAGGGATAGAATTCTAGTCAGTTAAGGAGTCATCTGTACGGGGCTATAAATAGCTACCTTTGTAAATCTATAAACATCAACAAATCAATACAATCAACTATTTTTTTCCACGTACTTACTTTCAAGCAGGCGACTTCGCCAAATACTTTCTCTTTTCACGAGTTCGTGCGAGTTGGCAAGGCTGCATCAACTTGATCCCCGGCCAATCTTGTAAGTTCCGTTTACCGAGTAAATTCTAAGCTTTAACTTTGGGCGTATCGCTATTGTTTCGTTTAGATTTATTCACTAGTTATCGATATTTACTAGAATCATAGGTTTTACTTGTCTTTCTAGTTTTATCACCAGTTATCTAGGTAGGAATCGGCGGTTTCGGCTCTCTTTACATTATGTTATTAAATTCATCTATTTTATATTGCCGATTAGATCTATTCCTAGTGTTGTTATCATAGCTTTGCGTCGATTACTTCAGTAATTTTCTGTCTACAAGACTAAAGTGATCGGCTGTCTTATAGCCGATTTCTTTATTACGGCAAATCGGCCGATTCGCTGATAAGCTCTCTCGAGATCAGAAATTTAGCCGATCGTGATTTCTGGACCTGACACATATTCTTCCTTGCCAATCAACAGGTCAGATTGGCTGGCACGCCGCGCGAACCGCACCAGGGCAATCACCCGAACAGGAGTTAAGCAGATTCTCCCGGGTCGTGTGTCAGACGCTGGGATTCGGTTGACCGATTTCTAGCGCCAACACACTTTTGGCACGCCTGGTGGGACCAGTACAACCGCCATCATGTCGAAAGCTGCTGAAGTCTCCGAAGATAACATCATCAAGGTGACGGAAGCAGATCTAGAGGACGACCAGAAGGAAGAACTGGATAAGCATACGACACAGTTCCGGAAAGCTTGCCTACAGTCTTTCAGTCGCTCCAGAAGCGGGGAGACTATCAAGAAGACTCCGTTTCCTGCTCCCCGCCAGATCACAATTTCTGAGGACTCGGCCAAAATGGCCGATATGGTTCAACAGTCCGTTTATCACGCCTTCGTTGATCAGTCCCCGATACTTTCAAATATGGTGTACAACGCCGTTGTCAACTCCTTCGCTGGTGGGATACCTCAAGGATACAGGGGATCGGCATATACTCAGCCGATTCCACCAAACCGGAGTTATTTGAATTCGGTTTCACAGTCGATCCAATTTTCTGTTGGGGGTTCAGGTGCTTCCTCATCATCAGCTCCTGTGGGGTATAACTCCATCCAAATGTCTTCTGCACCATTCCCTCCAGTTAGCCCATCACCTTGGGGGGCACCATCAGCCACGGCCGGTCAGAATCAATCGGCCAGTCAAGGAAGCCATCCATTCTAGGCATCTTTCCAAGCGGCCATTCGGCCGACCGTGCCACCATGCCAACCTGTCACACCAGAGATGAATAAAACAGCAGAGCTCATGCTGTATGATGAAACAAGTGGCTCATTCAAACAGCCGATTTTCAATACACAGCCGGCTTTCACTCAGATGCCACCTGCTTTCACTCAACATCAGGCTATTCCACCTCCGGTATACCAGCACGTGCCAATGCCTCAGCCAACGGTTCACCAGCAACAGCCAGATTGGTCGGCACGTATTGCGGAGGTGATTCAGGAACAATTCGGCTTAAAGCCGAAGGAAAATTACACCTATAGGACACCATACCCGTCTACATATGACCTACTACCGTTTCCCCATCGGTATAAAGTTCCTGACTTCACCAAGTTCTCGGGGATGGATGATACTTCAACCGTGGAGCACGTAAATAGATTCATCATCCAATGCGGAGAGGCAGCTACGCAGGATGCTCTACGGGTGCGATTGTTCTCATCATCTTTATCTGGTTCGGCCTTTCAGTGGTTCACGACATTACCGCCAAACTCAATTATCACATGGGCCGATTTAGAAAGACAGTTCCACAAATACTTCTACGCTGGAGTGCATGAGATGAAGCTATCCGATTTGACCAGCCTCCGGTAGAGAAGTGACGAGCCGATATCCTCATATGTACAGAGGTTTCGGGAAATCAGGAACAAGTGCTATTCCCTGGCTCTAAACGACGCGCAGTTGGCCGATATAGCTTTTCAAGGCCTTCTGCCCCACATCAAAGAAAAATACGCCTCACAGGAGTTCGAGAGTTTAAGCCAAATCGTCCACCGATTGTCTGGACAGGAGGTACGTTCTTTCGATCCACGAAGGAATTTCCAGAAGAAAGTGGCGTTCATGGAAGAGATGGAGGACGAGGAAGACGTTGAGGTCGGGCTTGCGGAATGGGTCAAGGGAAAGAAGCCAATATCATGCCCGTTCGGTAAAAAGGAGCCAGAAGCATTCGGTTTTGACACAACAAAGGCCGATAAAATCTTCGACCTTCTACTCCAGGAAGGGCAGATCAAGCTCTCACCCTATCCTACAATACCTTCTGCCGAACAACTAAAAAAGATGAAATATTGCAAGTGGCACAACGCCACATCCCATGATACTAATGAGTGCAAAATCTTCAGGCAGCAGATACAGTCAGCCATTGAGCAAGGCAGACTTAAATTTGAAGTGCCGACAAAATTGGCCAAACCAATGAAGATCGACCAGCACCCCTTTCCCACCAACATGGTTGATACGGGGAAGAATTCACTCCAAACAAAGGTGCTGACGTCCGAATCGGCTAAAAAGAGTGGTGCCGTTGACCCCAGAAATCAAGCTACGCCTGAAGATGTCAAGGTGAAGCGGCGGATGGAGGACGACGATGGCGAATCGGAAGAGCCACGCATTACTTCCCAGTTCCTGCTCCAGAAATACCAGCGCCAGCATGAACGCTCAAGATCCCGGGAAGAAGCGATGCGACGGCACGAAGATCACTGGAAGTGCCCGTTCTTCATCCACTGTTGGGAAAACAACCTCAGGCTACCTTTGGCCGATAATTGCCCAGAATGCAACGGTCCGTATCGTGGCAATCGGCCGTTCAACAGGTCTCGCTCCAGAGACGGAAGGCCAGAACCGATCAGCAGGAATTGGCGCAACCAAGATGACCAGCGCCCTCCCGTGCGTGATCGACTGGGGGGCAGAAGTGACCGATATGATCGGTCGGAAGATAGACGCCATGACAGGCAGGGGGGCAGGACTGATCGATATGACCAGTCAGAAAACAAGACCAACGTTCACAGTCGGCTTGAAGAGATGGCCGACGCTCGGGTGACAGACGAGAACCCTTTAGGGCGCGAACCGGAGTGGGAACGGGCCAAGTCAGGGGGCAAACCAATAAACCCCAGATGGTGTCCCGACGGGTTGACCAAATCTCAAAAACGAAGGATCCAACGTCTTCGCCAATGGGAACAGCAGCAAGAAGAACAACAGAGCACAACAGACAGGAAGGAAGGGAGGCCTCGTGTATGGCGCCCCAAAAGAAACGATAAAGGGGACGACGAGTCAGCAGGTGATGAATCGGCAGCCGATATTGGCATGGTTTTCATACTGCCGATGGAATTCATGACTCCGGCCGATCGACAGGACATGTCGGCGGTAGAAGAGCAGATGGCACAGTTGGCTTTGGAGCCAATGATGGCCATGTTCGAGAAGCCCGAGGATGACAAACGACAACACCTGAAGGCTTTGTTCCTCAAAGGGCATGTCAACGGTCGCCCCCTCACCAGATTAATGGTAGATGGTGGAGCTGCGGTCAATATCATGCCATATGCCGTGCTCCGGAAGCTTGGGAAGAGCGATGATGACTTGACCAAGACAGACATGATGCTCAAAGACTTCGAAGGCGACGTGTCAAACGCTCGCGGCGCTCTCTGCGTCGACCTCACCATCGGCAGTAAGACCCTTCCCACCACCTTCTTTATTATTAATGGCAAGGGATCCTACAACATGCTACTCGGCCGGGACTGGATATACACAAATTGCTGCATCCCATCAATAATGCATCAATGTCTTGTACAATGGGTCAGCGACAACATCGAGGTAGTCAACGCCGATTCCGCATACAGCATCGCGGCAGCCGACACGCAGCAGTGGAGCTGCGAAACCGTCAGGTGCATATCTGGCAGAGTATGGGAGACCGATTTCCTGAAGGTCACTAATTTTGGCCTGCAGCCGATCCGAGCAGTCGGCTCCGAAGACTCAGATTAGATGGATCAGTTCGCCCGAGAAGATGGGAAGCTAGGGCACGGGTTCAGGTCGGCCGATTCACTAGAAATGATAGACTTGGGCGATGGTACCAAGCCACGACCGACTTATATTAGCACAAATTTAGACCCAGAATACAAATGTAAATTGACAAATTTGTTAAGAGAATTGAAGGATTGTTTTGCTTGGGAGTATCATGAGATGCCCGGTTTAGATCGATCTATTGTTGAACATCGGCTACCCATAAAACCATGGTATCGGCCGTACCAACAGCCTGCACGGCGCTGCAATCCTAAGATTCAACCAGACATAAAAGCTAAAATAACTCGGCTAATCGAAGCAAAATTTATTCGGCAATGCCGTTATGCCGAGTGGATCTCCAACATTGTACCGGTGTACAAAAAGAACGGAAAGCTACGCGTTTGCGTTGATTTCAGGAATCTTAATCAGGCCACACCGATGGATGGTTACCCCATGCCAACGGCCGATGTGCTGATCGACGCTGCCGCGGGACACAAGATTATCAGCTTCATGGATGGAAACGCCAGATACAATTAGATACTTATGGCCGAAGAGGATATATCCAAAACGGCCTTCAGATGCCCGGGCCACCTTGGTCTATTCGAGTGGGTGGTGATGACTTTTGGCTTGAAGAACGCCGGCGCCACGTATCAGAGAGCCATGAACTACATATTTCACAAACTTATCGGCATTCTGGTAGAGATCTACATCGATGACGTCGTAGTCAAGTCCAAAGGACATGAAGAGCATCTGGCTGATCTGCGAAGAGTGCTAGAGTGCACCAAGAAACACGGGCTTAAGATGAATCCCAATAAATGTGCTTTCGGCGTATCCGCCGGACAGTTCTTAGGATTCATGGTGCACGAACGAGGAATAGAAATCAATCAGAAAACCATAGCGGCTATCAACAAAGTCGTGGCCCCGCAGAATAAAACCGAATTGCAGTCTTTAATCGGCAAGGTAAATTTCATCAGAAGATTCATATCTAATCTATCTGGGCGGATTCAGGCGTTCACACCACTATTGAAGTTGAAGCCTGACCAGGAATTTATATGGGGGGAGGAGCAGCGCAAAGCACTAGAAGATATCAAGCAATATTTGGCATCACCACAGGTATTGGTTCCTCCTCAAACTGGTAAGCCGTTTAAGTTATACTTATCAGCCGATGAAAAGGCTATTGGGTTGGCTCTAGTCTAGGAGTTCGAAGGCAAGGAACGGGTAATTTATTATGTTAGTAGAAGACTTCTGGACGCTGAAACAAGATATCCTCCAGTGGAGCGGTTGTGCCTATGTCTTTACTTCTCATGCACCAAACTCAGGCACTATTTACTGTCGGCAGAATGCGTGGTCGTATGCAAAGACGACGTAGTAAAATACATGCTATCACTGCCGATCTTGAAAGGACGAATCGACAAATGGATCTTAGCTTTGTCAGAGTTCGACCTGCGGTATGAATCGGCAAAAGCCGTCAAGGGTCAGGTCATGGCTGATTTCGTCGCCCAACACTGCGGACCGGAGATTACCCTCGTAGAGCCGGCACCTTGGACTTTATATTTTGATGGGTCGTCATGTGGGGTCAGATGAGGAATCGGCATCGTTCTCATATCGCCTCGGGGGGCAAGCTATGATTTTTCTCTGCCGATAGAAGCCACCGCTACTAACAATCAAGCGGAGTACCAAGCTGTATTGAAGGGCCTACAACTATTGAGACAAGTCAAGGCTGATTCTGTTGAAGTCTTCGGGGATTCCATGCTTATTGTGGATCAACTAACCGGAAGATCCGAATGCAAGGACGACGTGTTAAGAATTTATTACGAAGATTGCTTGCAGCTCTTAAAAGAATTTAGATCGGCAGTAATCAAGCACATCCCAAGGGACCACAACGAGGGTGCTAACAAGCTCGCCCAGCACGCATCTGGATATCGGCCAATTCTAGGCGCTATGGCTCTAGAACTCACGGCCGATGATTGGCGGAAAGAAATTGCCGACTACCTGAAAGACCCGTCTAAAAAGGTGGAACGACGAGTACGTTTTCATGCTACTAAATACGTATTGCTCGAAGACGACCTGTTCTACCGAACGATCGACGGTGTCCTACTCAAATGCCTGGGAACAGAGGAGGCCAAAACTCTAATGGGAGAAATCCATGAAGGGGTATGTGGAGCACACCAATCGGCCCATAAGATGAAATGGATGATCAGGAACAATGGGTATTACTGGCCAACGATCCTCGAAGACTGTTTCAAATATTATAAGGGATGCCAGGATTGTCAGAAATTTGGGAATGTCCAGCATGCACCCGCATCAGCCATGAATCCCATTATCAAACCATGGCCGTTCAGGGGATGGGGAATAGACCTTATCGGCCAGATTTACCCTCCATCAAGCAAAGGGCACAAATTCATTTTGGTAGCTACTGATTACTTTACCAAGTGGGTGGAAGCAATTCCGTTAAGAGCCGTGACATCGGCTATCATGGCCGACTTCGTAAGGGATCATATCGTCTACCGATTCGGTATTCCCCGGACTATAACGACCGATCAGGGAACAATGTTCACATTGGGTGAATTCGAAGAATTTACAACCGATATGGGGATCAAATTGTTGAATTCTTCTCCGTATTACGCCCAAGCTAATGGTCAGGCCGAATCCTCCAACAAAGGGATAATTAAGTTAATCAAAAGGAAAATCGAAGAGCAGCCAAAGAAGTGGCATCTATGTTTGACTGAGGCCTTATGGGCGTACAGGATGGCTTGTCATGGGGCCACTAAGTTATCTCCTTATCAGTTGGTGTACGGTCATGATGCAGTACTACCATGGGAATCAAGGGCGGGATCGAGGCGCATTTCGCTCCAGGACCAGTTAACGGCTGATGAATACTCGTCGCTCATGAAGAGGGAACTCGATGACTTGGCTGGCCAGCGATTGGCAGCTTTAATAAGCATTGAGGAAAACAAAAAGAAAGTAGCCAGGTGGTACGATAAGAAGGTCAAAGTTAAACAATTTTCCCCTGGGGACTTGGTTTGGAAGCTAGTATTGCCGATTGGGTCGAAAGATCCTAAGTTCGGAAAGTGGTCCCCTACATGGGAAGGGCCGTATAAAATCGGCAGATGTGCTCCAGGAAATGCTTATATTTTGGAAACAATCGAGGGAGAAGAATTTACTAGGGCTCTGAACGGAGGGTACTTAAAAAGATACTACCCTAGTATATGGGTCGGAGCATAAGGGATTGACCGTAATACAATCGCACACAGCCGATACAAAACAGTTCAAACATATGATCGTCCAAATCGGCCGATGTATTCATTCGGTATGGACGATGGATTACACGGCCGACAAAACACAAGTCGCCCTTAGAACAAAAAATACAATACCTAATTATTCTTTTTCTTGCGCTCTCTCTCAGTCCGGCCTAGTTCTATCATGAGACGGATGTACTCTTCTTCTATTTCCTTCATCGAAGCCTCCGCTTCGACCTGATGGGGGAGAGGGTGGCTCCGGTCCAACGCCGGGCATGACGTTCCTGCCGTCATGTCTTCAAGGGAAACTCGCGGGGGAAGCGGATGACTCCTGTCAGTTGGAGGTCGCCGGCGACCGTTGCTCTCCAGGAAGTCCAAGACCACACGGGCCTCCGCAGTGATGTGTTCTTGAAGTTCGTCACGATGAGCCCTGATCAGGTCCTTATCCTCTGACGACAACGGGTCATCAGAGTGTATGAGCTCAATGGCGCGTTTGAGCTCGGGGCTAAGACGCCGAGGCTGAAAGAAAGAAAGATTAAAAAGGGTCATCCTCTACTCAAGAGTTAAAAAGAGAGAGGGGAATCAAGGCTAGGGTTTCACCTGGTTGACAGAGGAAGAGGAAGTCGACGAAGACATGACAGAAGGTCGTGCCGACGAGAATGGATGCGTGAATAAAACCGAAGCCAAGCTGGTGCTCTCGGAAGGAAGTGCCTAGGTCGGTACTTATAAGAAAAAGAGAAGTGGAAATTTGGTAAGGATGCATCCCGTCGGAAATAGGAAAGGCAATAAATAAAGGAGGCGTCGCGAAGGATGGTCAAAGCAGTTATTAAAGGTTCGTACAAATAGTCAGTGCCTTTACAGATTACCCAGAAGGGTATCGATAGCCGCGATCACCCGACGCCGGATCTGATCGGCAGAGTCCAGGACCCGTTGGTCTTCATCCGCCGATCCAGGGACTTCTGACGCACTACGGTGGAGCTTCAGGGCTTCGTGGGCCAAATACTACCTCTCCTGTTTCAAATCAGCAATGACTAAAGGAAGTTCTTGGAGCCTTTTCTCTTCGGCGCTGATTGCCTTGGTCACTAGCTCCATTTCCTTAGCAAGCTCTGCCCTCCAGCGCTTGAGGCGGTCTATCTCACCGACGATCCCTGGGCGGGAGTCCTCCAGAAAATGGATACGCTGGTGCACCTCTTGAGCCTGACGTTTGAACGCATCCTCCTCTTCACGAGTCTTGGCCAGCTTGGCGCGATCGGCCATGTGACGAAGGGCCCTGAAGACCGGGATCCTCATGGACTCGATGAATGCAGCCGGCGCCAAGGCTTCCTCCGCCTCTTCTGGTACTCGTCCGCTGATGTCACCGAAAAGCTGCCGAATCGGTGAGGCATCTTCCACTAATTGGCCGATGTCCCCTTGAAGAAGGGATCGGATGTCGGTAAGCTTGGCTCGGACATCGTCAGGGATGGAGCTCGGGGCAATTTGACGAGAGGCGACTTCTTCATCATCGGAGAGGGCAACCGCAAAAGAGAAGAGGTTGTTGTCAGGGGTGTCCTGTTCCTGGAGATAATAAAGAAGAAAAGTAAATCGGCTGACGGTGGTAGCGAATCGGCTAAAGAAAGCTGGAGGATATCTTACCGCTTTGAAGCGAATCTCTTCATGTTGCATTTGGGAAAGCGTCGTGCCTTGCTCAGGGGCTTGTACCATGGGTTCATCGGAAGAGGAAGACTCCACGATGATCGGTGTGGTACTTGGACCAGCTCCCTGGGAGAGGACCAGTGGTTGAGGAGCGCTTGGCGTGCCGATGACCTGTGTCAGAAGGTTGAATAAGTATATTATGCAAATACTAGGGGAATCGGTGAAATGGTGTTGTACCTCAACAGTTGGAAGCGGGGGCGCGTCAATGACCGATTGGGTTGCTGCCGATTGTTGTGTAGCCATGGGAGTACTCTATGCAGTCTAAGATAAGAAGGATTAATATCAAAACAACAATCGGGAGGAATAAAACATGAGTTTACCTGAACGGCCTCTAACAACAATGACGCGGCGGCTGCCCCGGCTTGTGCGACGACTTGGGTGTCAATGACCCTGGTGGCCTGAGGGGGTGGCGCGGCCGGAGTCTCTACCGATACGAGCATAGGAGGATCTGCTGATTCTATGCGGGCTCGGACTCGACGGCTGGTCTTCTTCACGACTCTCTTCTGAGTTTGTTTTGATCGGCCAGCAATCACATCCACGGATGGGGCATCATAGCCGATGAGAGGGTAGGAGGTGTATGGATGATGACCCTCTATTAGGCGACCGCTCCGGCTATGCGTAGGGGGAGTACGATTCTCAGCCTAAAGAAATAGTAAAACATTAGTGTGTGGTCGCGTTGAAAAAGGAATAAAAATCGGCTAAGGAATATACCTCGGCGTTCGGGTCAATGTTGGCTGGATCCAGGAGGTTGCAGTATGCCGATGCCGAATTGCAGAAGAGGAACTGTTTCCATTCAGCCCACCAGAGTTTGAATGGCTGGACAGCAAAGGGGGCTACTATCCAGTTGTTTAGATCAATAGTGTTGGAGTCCGGGATCCGATCTCGTACCCGACTGTAGTCCAAGCCTGATGTGAGGTCGTCTCTGAACTTGACTCGACCGGCAAAATACACTTGAATCGGCAGTTGACCCACGCCGAACTGACGTGCTGCAACAGAGGGGTTGTAGAACTCATACGTGGGGGCATCTTTCCCCGAGAAGAAGTTGGCTGGCAAAATTCCTGGCTTGATTAACTCATCGGTGAGTTCTTCGTCGAATCGGCCAGTGGTTGAGTCAAAGCAGGTTGGGAGTTCGAAGATCGGGTCATCCCGCTGATAAGGAAACCAGACGGTTGCGTCTTCATTGAAGCCGTTGTAAAAGCATCGAAAGTACTCGGCCACTTTTGTAGCAGAATACGGACAACCTGGGAAGGCCGACGCCGCTTCGCCAAAAGACATGCATCGGCGACGAGCGGTAGGATCTTCTGCCGATTCAATGTTAGGGAACATCATGTGACCCACATTCTGCTTAGTAATCTGGTTCATATAAAGATTCAGCCATAAATTGATGAACCACCAGGGGCCACCTGGGTTTCCAATCGGCTTTCCCTTGGATAGCTTGATGCCGATTTGATGAAGCATGTGGTACGCCGCCCCTAGCAAGTGTTTCCCAAGGGGAACATGGGTCCCTCCGGATAGTGCTTCGGCTAAAGCCTGGGTGTTGGTTGATGGGTCGGCTGCTCTTCCACAAAAGAAGTATTTTTCTAACCACATCATTAAGAAGGCCATGTGCTCCCTATTCTCAACAGACCCATTTCTTTTATTGCATCTGATGAATCCTTTCCACCCACCGATTCCTCTTGTGTCCAGCCGATGTGACGTTACGGCTAAGAGGCGGAAAGGTGTGTCCGGGGAGGAAATGTCAAGGCCAGTCAACAGAACCACATCGGCCAGTGTTGGGGTCATAGGTCCATGCCCAAATAAGAAAGCATTGAGGGCATCAGACCAAAAGTAAGAAGCCGCTATTACCAACGGCTCATTTTTCTCCATCTGGGATAAAGACAGGTTGATACACTGGCCGATTTTGAGCTCGTCCCATGAGACCCTCTTCGACTCGGCTATTCGTTGGTACCACTCCCTCCAACCTGGGGTTTCATTCGGCCAAGACCTAAAGGTGCCTAGCCAGTGATCCAGGTCCATGGTGGATTGCTTGAAGGGGATTCTGTGGGTTTCTAGATTGATGAGCTCTATTGGATCTGGGTTCCCCATGGGACCGAGGTAAATAAGGCCGGGATTTCCCGTAAGATGGATAGTAATGCGATGCCTAACCGCCTAAAAAAGGAAAGGGGGGTGTAAAAAGGTAAGAAACAGATCTAAAGTAAATGCATTGCCGATAGAAGAAGGATTCGGTAATAACCTCTGGGATGAAGTTCCGTGTGGTCGGCGTGGTCGCCGGTACAGCTGCGGAGGATGAGGCCGCGACGGGGATCGCCATTGGGATCTCCGATGAAGCTCCTTCTTCTGCCGATGGAGCAACTGCTGTTGCCACTACCGCCGGAGGTGCTACTTCCGGAGCATCGCGCGCTGGAGAGCTGCCAGAAGGAGCCGCCATTGCAGGGGAAGAGAAGAAGTAACAGGAGGATGGCGCTAAGAAGCTTCGGCGGCAAAGGAAAGGTGCTAAGGAAAGAAGAAGGCGCGCGCGCTGAGGAAGAAAGACGTGAGCTTGAAGATGAAGTGCGGGGTGAACCGCTATTTAAAGGGCGCCCGAAGAGGGGTAAAAATGGAATTTTTACCGCACCGGCGTTTCGAGTTTTTCGGGAGTAGTGGTTGTCGTGGGCGCCCGTTTCGAAAAGATTGCAATCATCAGCTGGAAGACCGCGAAACAGAAGGATATTTTCATTGCGGCTGTTTCGGAGGAGAGGTTAAAAAAGAATTTCGAAGTAAAAGACTATGTTTTACTCTGAAACTGGGGGGCATGTGTTAACGCCAGATTTCGTCACTAGTAAGATCGACGCCAAGAAGAGAGGGAATTGGAAAAGTACAGTCGGGAATCGGCCGAATGGTGCTACAGTACAAGATCGGCTGATGACTTCTCCCTCGCTTCGGATCGTACACGCCGGAGTCCCAATCGGTTGCCTTTTGCCGATAAGGAATCGGCCGTTTAGGAGGTTGGTTTAATTGGGCCTGTATGGGCTTGGAAAGGAATAGAAGGATAAGGGGGAAATCAGCCCATGAAGCGTATAGTAACCAACCTAGCACGAATCGTGCTTGTAAATATTCGTTTTCTATTTGAATTAGGGATAGAATTCTAGTCAGTTAAGGAGTCATCTGTACGGGGCTATAAATAGCTACCTTTGTAAATCTATAAACATCAACAAATCAATACAATCAACTATTTTTTTCCACGTACTTACTTTCAAGCAGGCGACTTCGCCAAATACTTTCTCTTTTCACGAGTTCGTGCGAGTTGGAAAGGCTGCATCAACTTGATCCCCGGCCAATCTTATAAGTTCCGTTTACCGAGTAAATTCTTTAACTTCGGGCGTATCGCTGTTGTTTCATTTAGATTTATTCACTAGTTATCGATATTTACTAGAATCATAGGTTTTACTTGTCTTTCTAGTTTTATCACCAGTTATCTAGCTAGGAATCGGCGGTTTCGGCTCTCTTTACATTATGTTATTAAATTCATCTATTATATTGCCGATTAGATCTATTCCTAGTGTTGTTATCATAGCTTTGCGTCGATTACTTCAGTAATTTTCTGTCTACAACGCTACAGTGATCGGTTGTCTTATAGCCGATTTCTTTATTACGGCAAATCGGCCGATTCGCTGATAAGCTCTCTCGAGATCGGAAATTTAGCCGATCGTGATTTCTGGACCTGACACGTATTCTTCCTTGCCAATCAACAGGTCAGATTGGCTGGCACGCCGCGCGAACCGCACCAGGGCAATCACCCGAACAGGAGTTAAGCAGATTCTCCCGGGTCGTGTGTCAGACGCTGGGATTCGGTTGACCGATTTCTAGCGCCAACACAAAGCATATAGAGTTACCAATAACTATAGTATGCCAGAACTAGATAGAACCAAGAAACTTATCAGCGCGAACAAGCAAGTTGTTGGAATATGAACAAATGTGACATATGCAGTGAGAATCTGGAAAAGGCACCATCTATCACTTATATCAATGAAGCGAGCTAGGGACAAAATTATACTACTCCAACTTGCTGTGGCATAGCTGATCTGTGGGCCCACTGTGGTAGCTAGTAAAAAGGAACATCAGTTGCATATAGAGGGGAAACGTCCACAACTAAAGTGCCAGTGTGCCGCTGGCCCGTCTACCACACGTACCTTGCCCGGACTTTTGGAATTGCTGATATGCTGGCACAACTAAGACAAACAAGAGACTAGCTGGATGTCAAATTTCATTATAAACTCTATATATACTCCTGTTTCACAATACTAATAGTTACCCCATCACCCTCTACCTTTGTCTATAGCATCTCCAGCCACAGTTACCCCATCACCAACCAATCTCTGGATAATAAATCGATTCAGGGTTGTAACACCCTACCTTCAAAATCTACTCAGTCCCCAGCTCCTCGCATGGAAATGAGCCCATATATGGATAACACCTATCTTGCACTTGCCAGCACCCATCCACCTATCTTCGTCTGAGCTCATCTCTTTCCAGCACCCACCTATGCCCATCCCCTTCTTGCATCTCTTGCGGCTGCTGCCACAGGATCCACCGCCATAGACAATTCTCTCGGTAACCCATCAATACTTGGGCTCATGCATCTACACCAGCCAATTGATCTCCCCTGCCTAAATCACGCTGCCACCGCCACCTTACGTAACTGTCCATGCTCTGCCAACCTCAAATATGTTGTCCTGCCGCACCACTCACCTTCCCTATAACACCAACTAAAAATGATCCCCAAACTCCAAACACTCAAACCCAAACCCTAATCTCGCTGGAGGCTGTAGGGAATGAGGTCGCTCAGCCTTTGATTGAAAAATGGAGGATGAAGCAAAATTCAGAAGTGCGGGGCAAGGAAATGATTGCTGAAATTAGGTGTAGATTTCCTAGACCAAAGTATTGTGGAATAGAGGAGCAGTACTACACAGTAAAAATATATCATTATTTTGTACATATGATGTAGGCAATAATTGCGACTTTTTTTTTTAGGGGGGGGGGACCTACCTGAAATTTCATTGGAGCTGGAAGACCCAGGTGGATTTTCAGAGTTCGTAAGTAAAAGACCTAGGAAAAGACTGATTGCGTAATTACATGGTAAACATTTGGCACCAGATTCAGCAACTATTCTTTCCTCCCTCTTCCAGCGGTGGCACCATAGTCTTGCCTCTTCTTTGCAGGTAGCACGCAGACGTCCAAGAGATGGCTCCATGTTCAACACTGTTCCTGTGTTTCCAGAGTTGCCAGGCGCAGAGAAGCACAAAGGTGGTGTAGTGTAGGATGGGAAGATTTGCCGGACGGGGAAGTTCAGTCACCTTGCAGCCTGCAGTGTCAATCTCCATCGACTGCCAGAAGGAACTCCCGAAGGGGCAGGCGAACAGAAGGTGGTCACTGGTTTCCTCCGCCCTTTTGCAGACTTCACAGGTAGCATTGGATAGAACATTCTTCATACGTACGCAGGTTCACCCGGCTCTGGATTCGGTCCTGCACCAGCAGCCAGGTGACGAACTTGACACGCGGAGGCGCCTTGTTCTCCCACACGATTCATGGAAGACGCATGGTGCAGGGCCAATTGCCTGCATCGTGGCCTTGTAGACCGGCCCTGCTCTCATGGTGCCGTCATCGCTCAGCAGCACTGATGCTTTGTAGTCGTCGCCATCTCCCAGCTGGATGTTTTGTAGTAGTTCCTGCATTAGCCGTGGAACAAAGAGCTGGCGCAGATTAGAGCTCAGATTAAGTGCACTTGACGCTTACTCTTTTCTTCCATGTACTATTTTATATCTTTCATTTAGTGTGTAAGATATTAGAACATGGGGTGGTATCAGCACATGGTTGGCGTGGCGGTGAAGTTGTACTATGATTGGAGGGCCACTATCACATGTGCTAGTTAAAGGCCAGACCAACAAGACGTCAACCAGACCATACCGGGCCTCTATATAAAGGAACCCGAACCTAGATAAACGTCCACACCGAAAATGGCTGCAACACTCTTGTCCTCCTCTATGGCTCTCGCTCTGCTTCCACTCCTGCTGCTAGCAGCCGCGTCCATTCCCTCTCTGGCTTCAGCTTCACCTTCCCTCGACCATGGTTTGGATGGCGAGGAGCTGCTGATGCTGGGGAGGTTCCATGGGTGGATGGCGGCGCACGGCCGGTCATACGCCAACGAGGAGGAGAAGCTTCGCCGCCTCAAGATATACCGAAGCAACATGGAGTTGATCGAGGCGGCCAACCAGGATGGCCGGATGAGCTACCAGCTCGGCGAGACACCGTTCACCGACCTCACCAATGATGAGTTCATGGCCCAGTACAGCAGCAATCTGTTGTCCTCGGTGCCGCCGGAGGAGGAGATGATCAGGACTCGCGCTGGCCCCGTCCATGAGGGAGGTGGCCATGGCGGTGATCTCCCTCTCGCCGCCGGTAAGGAGCCACCGCGACCCGCGTCCTACCAACCTGACATCATTGCCGGCCAGCATTGATTGGAGGATGATGGGCGTCGTGACGGCAGCCAGGAATCAAGGCGCTTGCGGTAAGTATGCCAGTGACATCCAAAGCCATGCATGCGTGAAAATTTACTGGTGCAAGTGTCTACGTGCTTGAAGGGTCTTGCTGAGCGTTCGCGTCGGTGGCGACGATGGAGAGCGCACAGGCAATACGCACACGAACAGTGCCTTCACTCCAGTCGGAACAGCAGCTGGTAGACTGCGACGGGTACGGCTAGACTTGTCACTGGATTTGCATTATCCATAGTCCATTTGAACTATTTTATCCTTAGACTCTATTGGACTGCATCATATTGGTTAGGTCCAAACCTAACACAGACTTGGTTGATCCCTTTCCATCACCATCTCTAGGTACGACCTAGGCTGCCGTGGCGGCTTTTTGGGCAATGCATTCCCATGGGTGATCCAGATCGGGGGCATCATCTGGGCCCCGTTGTACCCCTACATCGGTATGTCTGGTATGTGCCAGAGATTCAAGCCTGCTGCGGTTAGGCTTCGGAGCTACCGGTGGGTTGTGCCCAACGAGGTGTCGCTCATGCAGGCCGTGGCGCAGCAGCCCGTCGCGGTCACCATCTGACGCGAGCAACCCCTGTTTCCAGCATTACTACGTATAAATTGTATACAGATCCCAAAATAAATATTCTCGTTTTGTTGTGTTCCTAATGAGTCATAGTTCTGTACAAAATATGTATGCTCAAGCTACTCACTACGGGAAACCTCAAAGTTGCCGAGTGTAATTGCTTCGCCGAGTGTATTATTGTGGGCACTCGGCGAAGGACCGGTTTGCCGAGTGCAATCCTAGAAACACTCGGCAAACATAATACACTCGGCGAAAACACGATTTGCCGAGTGCCACCAAAAAAACACTCGGCAAACACCCACGGGGCACTCGGCAAAGATGGGGCACTCGGCAAAGTCTTGAGCACGTGACTTCCACGTGCCGCGCTGGGCCGCCGCCGTGACGGACATTAGGCTTTGCCGAGTGTCGACGGGGGGCACTCGGCAAACTTGGAGTTTGCCGAGTGTCTCCATGGGCACTCGGCAAGACAGCGTTCAGAGCACACCTCTCGGTGGGGCACTCGGCAAGCGCAAGCTCAACGAATTCCTGGCTCTTACCTAGGGAAACCGAAAAAACCCTCCTCCCACTAGTGTGCCGAGTGTTGCGAAACGTTCCCCCGAGTCCAGTGCGGCCACGCGTGCGCCGCGCCCCCTGACGCGGCCAGCCACCACCAGGGCTCCCGCTCTCCGAGCCCTTTGCTCTTCTCCCTATCCCCCCCACCACTTATTGCAGCCGCCTCGCGCACGGCACGCCGAAAGCTCGCGTCCTGTTAGTGGCCTCGAGTAGCGTTCCCAGTGCGCAGCGGGACGGAACGAAGCCCGACCGCTGCGAGATTTCAAGCCTTGGATTGCGGCCGCTGCGAGATTTCAAACCTTGGACTGCGGCCGCGTTAGGGGATGCCTGAGTGCGCTAGTATGCCGAGTGCTAAAAAGGACACTCGGCAAACCTACTAGTTTGCCGAGTGTCGTGATGGGACACTCGGCAAACCTATTAGTTTGCCGAGTGTTGTGATGGGACACTCAGCAAAGTGGCGAGTATGCCGAGTGCTAGAGGGAACACTCGGCATACTTTAGGGTTTGCCGAGTGTTTTTTGACACACTCGGCAAAAGTAATTTTTTTCCCTCCTCCACCCTCCAAACTTTTTACACTCCACATGTATGGCATTTGGCACTGCATGGTAGAAGGTGGACTATTTATTGACCTGTTTGCTATATTTAATCAATTAATTTCATTTAGAGTAATTTTTTGATTTAAGTCAAATTTGAACTGCAGGTGATTGGAATAATGGAATAATATGAGTGGAAAAATCATATTCATGTTAGTGAGTCCAAATTGAGGTCTCACCCAGAAAATGAAAAGAAATTTTGAACATTTTGTTAAGGAAACACGACTACGAACAAGTGGCCAAATGATTGTTTAATTCTCAAAAATACAAACGAAGTTTGAAAATCACAAGATTTTGCAAGATGCTATGATTTCATATGCAGAGGCTGTGGTAAAAAATTGACAAGGTTTCGCACAAGTTTTGACATATGATGTTTAGAATTCGAAGCATCTCCGGAGAGGATTTGTAGAAGTTGGAAGGATCCGGTAAGATTTTGAGACGAATCGATACTTGAATTTGTCATTGAGTCCCAATTTATTTTTATAGGCTATAGAGAACATAGATTGGTTCATGTCAAATTTTGAGAATTTTTCGGATCCGTTTGGTAATTTTTATTCATTAATTGCACGTATATGAATTTAATAGATATAAATTTAATATGAGCTATAAATCCATGAAATAATGGAATAATATGACTTAAAAAATGAAATACGCAATGTTTAGTGAATTTGACTAGGCTTTTGCAAACTTTACATACTTTTAATTAATAAAACCAGTTTGGACATGAAATAATAGTACCTATTTGCCGAGTGTCACGGGATGGCACTCGGCAAAGAGCCTATTTGCCGAGTGTCAACCCTGGGACACTCGGCAAATGTCGCCGCGGTCCACCTGTCAGCCGCAGTTTGAAATTCGAAAAAAAAATTTAAAACAATAAAAAAAATTGTTTGCCGAGTGCTCCTGATCTAGCACTCGGCAAAGGCTTTGCCGAGTGCTAGATCAGGAGCACTCGGCAAAGCGGGCACCCCCACCACACTTAGCGCATCACGCGCCTCACGCGGACAGGCACAGGCACAACACGCACACGCCCGCGCCCGCCCGGCCCCCCGCGACCGCTCCGCCGCCCGGGCCGAGCCGTCGCCGCTCGCCCGCGCCGCCGCCACCGCCGCTCGAACAACCGCGCCCGCTCCGCCGCCCCGCGCCCGCTACCGCCACCATGTTCGCGCCGGCGCCGCTCGCCCTCACCGCACTGGCACCCCAGCATCACCGCGACCGGCTGCGCGCCGCACAGACTGGTCTGAGACGCCAATGAATAGATGACCTTGCTAGAGAGTCAACTCAGGCCCACATAGCGCAGGCTCGCCCGTCCGCTTCGACTCCGGCCAGACCCCGACCCCGGGGCGTCTGGCAGGATCGCTTGTCGCCGTCCCCATTGCCCT
>NC_028457.1:26521901-26527334 GCF_000263155.2 Setaria italica
TTGAATACAGATAGCTTGGAATTATCCCTGCTCTCAGCGGATCATTAACTGGTTCTGTTTCCCACCTTTGCAGTTTTCTTGGACAGATAAGCTTATGTGTTGGTGTCTTTTGTATCTATGGTAGAATCCGGTTCGAGATAGAGTTCGGCAGCACCTTACTTTTATTCTCCAGAACACAATCTCCCTGTCAAGGACGTGTATTTGGAGAACAGCGGGGAGGTGCTGCCGAAATTTTATCTCGGGTCAGAGTAGACCATGGATATTAAACCCACCTACACATTCTCGGGTGGGATTAGGACCTATCTTTACCTAGTAGACAATAAAGGAACGTGTATATGTAATGTGAATTTTGTATTACTCGCTTAAATGGTAGAGGATGGAGGATCGTCAGTGGATGTACATGGGTCGCAATAGTCAGAATACGTTGACCAATGAATGGATTGACAAGACGGATGCTTTCTTGGAACGGGCATTTGCAAGTGTCAAAGGAGCTCGATCGACTTGGTGTCCGTGCAGCAAATGTGGAAACATGCGTCGGCAAACCAAGCTAGACATGGGCAAACATCTTGTGAAGAACAGATTTACGTCAGACTACACCAGGTGGATCTACCATGGTGAATCTGACCGTGGGAGAGAGGAGGTCCTGAGACAACGCATCGAGGAATTTGATGATGATGCCGGGGTGGGAGACATGTTAAATGACTACCATGAAGCACACTTCGAAGAAGCACGTAGGGAGGAGGAGCCAGAGGCTACCGCTAAGGCTTATTACGAAATGTTGTCTGCGGCACAGCAACCCCTTCACGGCCATACCAAGGTTTCTCAACTAGATGCCATTGCACGCCTAATGGTTGTGAAGTCTCAGTTTAGTTTGAGTCGAGACGCGTTTGATATTATGTTGACAGTTTTTGGAAGCCTGCTCCTGGTTGGTCACATCTTGCAAAGAGCATGTATGAGGCACAAAAACTCCTTCGTGCACTTAAGATGCCATACGAGCATATACATGCTTGCCCGAAGGGATGCATCTTATTTAGGAAAGAGTATGCGGAAGCAAAATACTGTGTGAAGTGCGAATCGTCTAGGTTTCTGGAGGTAGACTGTGGTGACGGTCAGAAAAAGCAGCTCGCAATTCCTGTGAAGGTTCTACGGTATCTTCCTTTCATACCGAGGATCCAACGGCTTTTCATGACTGAAGAATCCGTGAAACAGATGACATGGCACAAAAATGGCTGTCGCTATAATCCTGAGAAGCTGGTACACACATCCGATGCTAAAGCCTGGAAAAGCTTTGAAGCGATTTATCCTGCAAAAGCTCTAGAGGCCTGTAACGTACGCGTTGCGTTGGCAACTGATGGGTTCAATCCTTATGGAATGGCTGCCGCCCCGTACACCTGTTGGCCCATTTTTGTTATCCCCCTGAATCTCCCCCCCGGCGTCCTATTTCAATGACATAATATATTCTTATCGTTGATAATTCCAGAGCATCCGGGGAATAATATGAGTGTGTACATGGAGCCTCTGATTGATGATTTGCTCCGTGCTTGGGAGGAAGGGGTATGGACATTTGACCGATCCACAAAGACAAACTTCAAGATGCATGTTTGGTACCAGTACTCACTGCATGACTTGCCGGCATATGGGATTTTCTCCGGATGGTGTGTTCACGGGAAGTTCCCATGCCCAGTATGTAAAGCATCTTTAAAGTTCATTTGGTTGTCGAAAGGTGGCAAATATTCTTCGTTCGACAAACATCGACAATTCCTCCCTCCTGACCATCCATTTAGACGAGACATCAAGAACTTTACCAAAGATGTTGTAGTTACAGCCCCCGCACCGCCGATGATGACAGAGGCCGTAGTTCGTGCTCAGTTAGACGCTCTCAAGGTCAATAATGAAGAAGGTGGTTTTTTGGGATATGGCGAGCAACATGCTTGGACGCGGAAGTCGTGCTTGTGGAAGCTTCCATATTTTGATGATCTTCTTGTTCCACATAACATTGATGTATTGCACACGGAAAAAAATATCGCCGAGGCAATTTTTGGTACAATAATGGACATTCCTGACAAGACAAAGGATAACGTTAAGGCTAGAGTGGATCAAGCGACATTGTGCAACAGACCACAGCTAAACATGGCGCCTCCAAGAGCTGGCAAGTCGTGGAGGAAGCCTAAGGCTAATTTCGTTCTGACAAGGGCCCAAAGGAGGGAGGTTCTAGAATGGTTCCAAACGTTAATGTTCCCTGATGGCTATGCAGCGAACTTGAAGAGGGGAGTGAATTTAGCAACTATGCGAATCAACGGGCTCAAGAGTCATGATTACCATATATGGCTTGAGCGCCTACTTCCGGTGATGGTTCGAGGCTATGTCCTTGAGCATGTGTGGCAGGTGCTAGCGGAGTTGAGCAATTTCTTCCGCCGGCTTTGTGCGAAGGAGTTATCTCGTACTGTGGTTGCAAAAATGGAAGCAATGGCACCTGTGTTGCTGTGTAAGTTGGAGAAGATCTTTCCTCCAGGCTTCTTCAATCCAATGCAGCATATGATTCTACACTTGCCGTATGAAGCATGAATGGGGGGGCCTGTGCAGGGTCGTTGGTGCTACTCAATTGAGAGATGTCAAAAGGTTCTTCGAACTAAATGTAAGAATAAGGCAAAATTGAAGCATCCATTGTAGAGGCATACATTCTGGAGGAGGTGTCAAACTTCACATCGAAATACTACGCTGACAACCTTCCTAGCATGCATAATCCACCTCCTCGTTACAATGCCAGCGAAGATGAATTAAGCCTTAGCATTTTCCGAGGGCAACTTGGAAGTGCAAGTGGTGCGATCCGCAAGACCCTAAACCATGAAGAGTGGCGCTCTATCATGCTGTATGTGTTGACCAACTTATTTGAAGTGGAGCTGTACATGATGTAAGTTCTCATAAACTTGTTTCGACATAGTCACCGTATCTCTTGCCTAAACGTATCTTTCTCGTTGCTATAGGCAATTTCATCATCAATTCTAGCGTAAATCAAGGCAACCGTACCCGCATGAAGCTGAGACTCTTCTTAAAGAGGGTGCGGGAAATGGAATGCCCGATTTCATTTCCTGGTTCAAACAGAAGGTACAATTTCATTTCTTCGAACATTCTCGTTCTCGTACATACGATTAATATAACGAACTGCCCTGTTTGAACTTGCAGGGCCGAACCGATGCATCTATGAATGTCGAGTTGAGACAGGTTGCCGATGGTTGTGACTATAGGGTCAGGTCGTTTGCCGGTTATGACGTCAACGGATATAGGTTTCACACAACAAGGCACGAGCAGAGTTGGCCCAATCGAAGAACCACAAATACCGGAGTTTTCACGCCAGGCTCCGATGGGGTCGAGTACTACGGAAGAATTGAAGAAATATACGAACTCACTTTTCATGGGTGCAAACCTCTTAATCCAGTTATATTCAAATGCCATTGGTTTGATCCATCTGTCGTGAGACGGGCCCCTAACCTTAGGCTAGTCGAAATTCGACAGTCATCCAGGTTACCAGGAGACGATGTCTATATTGTGGCTCAACAGGCTACGCAAGTTTATTATTTGTCATACCCGTGCCAAACCGACACCCGTCTTAAGGGTTGGGATGTTGTGTACAAGGTATCACCACACGGTAAACTACCTGTACCAAACAATGAAGATTACAATATAGACCCCGACACGTACGAAGGAGAGTTATTCCAAGAAGATGGGCTCGAAGGGAGTTTTGTGATAGATTTAACCGAAGCGATCGGAATGGAAGTAGACAACGAGAGGGTTGCTGCAGAGGACGGTGGAGACGAGGTTCAGAATGTGAAGGACTTAGAATTACTTCAACGATTACAGTTAGCTAATGACAGTGATGACGACATTCCTTCTTCGGAGCACGAGCTTGACTATATCGACACGCGTGATAGTGATGATGAGACTTATGATCCAGCTAATCCCGATCATGATGATTATTTCTAATACATGTATGATTCGTACTAATTTAGTTATAATTTAATTATAATTTGCATATCTTTGTAATTATGTGTTGTTTGCCTATGCTGACTCGTGTACTCTTTTTAATTGCAGGTCATTGAGCAACGGTGGGCGGTATAAGGAAGCTCACGTCGATTTGCGAGAGACTGGCCGCGTCAGGGACTGGTTTAGGGTCAGGGTCACGTTTAGGGAGCGGTCGAGGGAGGTGTCAAGGCAGGCCTCGACAGCATGTGTGGCAGGTGCTAGCGGAGTTGAGCAATTCTTCCGCCGGCTTTGTGCGAAGGGAGTTATCTCGTACTGTGGTTGCAAAAATGGAAGCAATGGCACCTGTGTTGCTGTGTAAGTTGGAGAAGATCTTTCCTCCAGGCTTCTTCAATCCAATGCAGCATATGATTCTACACTTGCCGTATGAAGCATGAATGGGGGGGCCTGTGCAGGGTCGTTGGTGCTACTCAATTGAGAGATGTCAAAAGGTTCTTCGAACTAAATGTAAGAATAAGGCAAAATTGAAGCATCCATTGTAGAGGCATACATTCTGGAGGAGGTGTCAAACTTCACATCGAAATACTACGCTGACAACCTTCCTAGCATGCATAATCCACCTCCTCGTTACAATGCCAGCGAAGATGAATTAAGCCTTAGCATTTTCCGAGGGCAACTTGGAAGTGCAAGTGGTGCGATCCGCAAGACCCTAAACCATGAAGAGTGGCGCTCTATCATGCTGTATGTGTTGACCAACTTATTTGAAGTGGAGCTGTACATGATGTAAGTTCTCATAAACTTGTTTCGACATAGTCACCGTATCTCTTGCCTAAACGTATCTTTCTCGTTGCTATAGGCAATTTCATCATCAATTCTAGCGTAAATCAAGGCAACCGTACCCGCATGAAGCTGAGACTCTTCTTAAAGAGGGTGCGGGAAATGGAATGCCCGATTTCATTTCCTGGTTCAAACAGAAGGTACAATTTCATTTCTTCGAACATTCTCGTTCTCGTACATACGATTAATATAACGAACTGCCCTGTTTGAACTTGCAGGGCCGAACCGATGCATCTATGAATGTCGAGTTGAGACAGGTTGCCGATGGTTGTGACTATAGGGTCAGGTCGTTTGCCGGTTATGACGTCAACGGATATAGGTTTCACACAACAAGGCACGAGCAGAGTTGGCCCAATCGAAGAACCACAAATACCGGAGTTTTCACGCCAGGCTCCGATGGGGTCGAGTACTACGGAAGAATTGAAGAAATATACGAACTCACTTTTCATGGGTGCAAACCTCTTAATCCAGTTATATTCAAATGCCATTGGTTTGATCCATCTGTCGTGAGACGGGCCCCTAACCTTAGGCTAGTCGAAATTCGACAGTCATCCAGGTTACCAGGAGACGATGTCTATATTGTGGCTCAACAGGCTACGCAAGTTATTATTGTCATAC
>NC_028457.1:26528194-26647199 GCF_000263155.2 Setaria italica
GGTTGCGAGGTCCCTCATTCCTCCCGAAGCGGCCGATACCTGAGCATTTACGCCCGCTGATTAAACCGGTTGGGACCAAGTAAGTAACTTTAAATATTCTTAATATTGTTCTTATGTTGAAAGTTACAAAAACTAATAATTCATATTAATGACTTGTGCAGGAGTTGGATTAAGCTCAGTGGGGGTGACCACAACCGTAAGGCCAACGGGATCCTTGGCCTTTTGTGCAGGGTTCACTTCCCTGGCTTGGTGGTGTACGCCGGACAGCAGCAGCCAGCCTACATGTGGGACGACTATCTCGCCGCCCCCGATGTCCCTGATCGTCAACAGAGAAGATTCCCCAACATAGCGGAGCGGGTCAAGGCCGAGATGTGGGTAAGTACTCCTCGTACTAAATTGCTCAATACATCACCTACTTTCGACATTCTTGAAATAATAACTGTATACGCGTGTATATGCAGGATTTCTATTGATGCCAGGAGGGGTTCGAGGCCAAGGCGAAGGCCATCTATGATGTAGCCGCCAAGAAGCTCGTGAAGGACATGCATTACGAGGCGCGCATCCAGGCCATCATCGAATTCCACGCTCAATACAGACAGATGAAGGTTAGAAAAGAAGAGGCAAGAACACTGAACATGACTAAGGACCAATTCATGAGGGTAAGTAAAGAACGTTGATGCTTACTATTTAAGATTAATTAGGCTCATTTTTTCTTTTTCATATGTCACACGCTTGATGATGTAGGTGCCTCCGTGGTGGTGTCATGCGCATATGCCGTGCTGGGAGAGGATGGTCGACGTGTGGTTGGAGCCCGGGTGGTTGGAGAACCACCTTGCTTGCCGACAGCGGCGTTTGCAGATGCCAACTGCACCACACCATCAAGGCAGCCTAAGCCTTGATGAATATAGAGAAAAATGGGTACGCAACTTCAATTCTTTATTGTAACGTTCAGTTCTACGTAATTTTTAATGATTTTATATTTTACCGCAGTCGGCATCACATGATGGCCGACCTTGCTCCCAGCTCAAGGCATGGGTCCTCTCCAAAAAGGGCAAGGCGATGGCCGATACAGATTTCAACCCAGACGATCCCGTCCGAGACGTACAGCCACCCTAGCATACACAGCCGCGTCAGCGAGTATACAAAGATGGCTAGGGAGGTTCACGGGCCAGACTTCGATCCGAGCTCCGAGGACATTGATGGGGAAATCGTGATGAGGGTGGGAGGAGGCAAGAAGCATGGCCGATATTGGATTGGCGACAGCGTCATCGACACGGCCTCTACTCCCACTCTCTCCCATATCCGAGCTAGGAGCACGGACTCGAGCCTGGCGATATGGCCACGACCCACCGTTGCACAGTTCCAGATGGATGCTCTACAGGTTCTTTCTCTTCCATTCACGTTCGTTTGTTGTTATAATTTGGCTTTGCATTATAACATTGCAATGAAATATTGTAGGCCCAGGTGGAAGAAGCAAGGAAGAAACAAGAGGAGATGGCGGCGCAGATGGAGGAAATGCGGCGGAGGATGGAGGAGGAAAATCGGATTAGGATGGAGCAGATGTTCCAGTACATGCAGAACTTTGCTTCGAGCATGGGACAGTCTTTGCCTCCGCCACCGCCGATGATGTTCCCTCCGCCTCAGCCACCCACGACTACTCCTCTGAGTCACTTGACACATTGTGCTTAAGATTCAATACTTTAATTTTGACAACTTTAGATGTTAGTTCAGAATGTCCTATCCTATGTGCAGAATCAATCGGCGGCTTCGAATAATGAACATCAAGATTTATCGCAGTGGTCTCCTTGGCCTCCACGGAACTAGACTTGGTTGTGAACTTGGTTGAAACTAAATTGTGACTTGAACTTGGATTTATGGATTGTTTTGTGCTTATGTTGAATTATGCATGTGATGTTTATGTATAATGTTTCTAATGGTGGTTGTGAATTATGCCTGTGATTGTTTATTACAAATGCCTATGATGATGTGTATTATGAATTGAGAGGGATCCGTTATACGTGACAAAATGGGGAAAAAAGGGGGGTTCTGGGCACTTTCCCGAATGTTACACTCGGCAAAGAGGGGCCTTTGCCGAGTGTTTTGGCTTTAACACTCGGCAAACATGGGCACTTTGCCGAGTGCTGACACTCGGCAAAGCCCTGGTGTTTGCCGAGTGCCTCCCGTCTGGCACTCGGCAAACCTGCAGTTAAACCCGACGCCGTCATCGCGTATTTCGCCGAGTACATCTTTTCGTCGAGTGTTTTTTGGCCGTCGGCAAAATGTTTGCTGAGTGCTCGCATTTTGACACTCGGCAAACTAGGCTTTGCCGACAGGAAATTTGCCGTGTGCTCTTTGCCGAGTGTTTTTGGGCTTTCGCCGAGTGCCTGTGGCACTCGGCAAAGCTTCTGGTTCCGTAGTGACTATTGTAGATCGTTTGCGAAACTAATTTTCTTAGCTTCCTTGTATCATTTATATTCCAGATCTGTAACTTGAACTCGTGGAATATATGTGTTTTCCCACTGTTTTGGATTTATTCCTTGTTTGCTGATTGAATCTTGAAAAGTTCATAGTAAATAGCAGAAAAATGATAAAATGTTGGAACTACATTTGTTAGACTAGTTTTCCTGTACAGAACCTCTGAAAAATTTTCTCCATGTCTTCATTGCCGGCACTTAGCCCAGAACGCCTTGCACTGTTGCACAGTCCGCAACTAACTCTTCTCTTCTACTCTTTTTGCACGGAAGTTCCCTGAAATCATATCAGAAGTCTCAAATTATTACACACGCCATAGCTTTTCGTTGTACACCTCAGAAGCCCTCGAGAAGTAAAATTGACCATAATTTAGCCGTGTAATCGGCCAATGCCACATCAAATAGTCAAATCAAGTAGTAAGCATTTGCCAGATCAAGTATTCTGCATCTCAAGTAGGAGTTAACAAAAGCAGCAAATGCATTTCTTCCAATGTGACGGAAAACATAAATAAGCCGGATTCTCCAAGCAAGTGTAGCCCCTGTGATAGATCATGCAACGGAGAAAATATATCATTTGGTCATACCTGAGAATTGGGATGGGATTTTGGGAGGGATACATGTATTTGTAACCAGTTCGTTCCTTCACATATTGTGGTCGTCGGTGGCATGGTGCAGCTGGGTTTTGCCATCCTATTTTCGATAGAAAAAACAAGATCATTTAACATATGTGCACAGGTATATGCATGTATACATTAGCTTCTAAACCGTAAAAGAACTTGAATTAGTGTGTATCATGGCTGGCGAAGGGATGCGGCTGATGGACTCCGTGCTTGCGTCGTCGTGCATTGATTGGAGGATGATGGCCGTCGTGACGGCAGCCAAGAATCAAGGCGCTTGCGGTAAGTATGCCAGTGACATCCAAAGTCATGCATGCGTGAAAATTTACTGATGCAAGTGTCTACGTGCTTGAAGGGTCTTGCTGGGCGTTCACGTCGGTGGCGACGATGGAGAGCGCACAGGCAATACACACACGAACAGTGCCTCCACTCCTGTCAGAACAGCTGCTGGTAGACTGCGACGGGTACGGCTACACTTGTCACTGGATTTGCATTATCCATAGTCCATTTGAACTATTTTATCCTTAGACTCTATTGGACTGCATCATATTGGTTAGGTCCAAACCTAACACAGACTTGGTTGATTCCTTTCCATCACCATCTCTAGGTACGACCTAGGCTGCCGTGGCGGCTTTTTGGGCAATGCATTCCGATGGGTGATCCAGATCGGGGGCATCACCTGGGCCCCGTTGTACCCCTACATCGGTATGTCTGGTATGTGCCAGAGATTCAAGCCTGCTGCGGTTAGGCTTCGGAGCTACCGGTGGGTTGTGCCCAACGAGGTGTCGCTCATGCAGGCCGTGGCGCAGCAGCCCGTCGAAGTCACCATCTGACGCAAGCAACCCCTGTTTCCAGCATTACTACGGCGGCGTGTACGACGGAAGGTGCTTCTGGAACGGCGTCTACATCGGTGGGGCGTGCGGGACGGCGCCGAATCACGCGATAGCCATCGTCGGCTACGGGACCAAGCCGGGCGGAACCAAGTATTGGATCGGCAAGAACTCGTGGAGTGGGAGTTGGGGTGACAAAGGTTTCGTTTACCTCCTCAGGGACTCTGCACGCGTAGGAGTGTGCGGCGTTGCTCAGCAAGCGCGCTACCCTATCATCTGATCATCCCAGTCGCCAAATCGCCACGCACCTCATATGTTTGCCTCCATGTGCTTGCATTCATGTTTTCACCATACCTTGCTGTTTACTCATGTATACTCCATTGTTGCAGTATGAATGCTACATGTGTATACGCGTACTGTATGTTTGTACTTTATACATGTATCATTGTAAGGGTTAGGATGCTACACATGCATCCTTGCCTATGAATAAATACTCTTTGTATAATGGACGTCCAACTTATAAGATGTCTGGAAAATAGGATCTATATATCCAGGTCATAGGTGTCGTCCGACCGATTCCACTACTACAGAACATGTTATCTGTGCTGGCCAAAAGCGCACCGGCACGGAAAACTGTTGTGTCAATCATAAGTATTTTTACCTGAAGGTTATACACAGAAGTAAAGTAAATATGGAAGAATACACAAAGAACAAGTATGGAAATTCATTCACTTTAGAGTACAATGCAATTTCCCATTGTGTGGCTGCTGAATCACGTGGCCTCGAGAGGCCTCCGGACAATAAGAGAAGTTTCAATTTCAAGTAGCGTTGAAGGGAGGCATACAATTGAAGGACTCGAAAGGCAACAAGAGGGGTTGAATGCGAGCCGATTCAAATTTTCTCCAAGAACTTCAGCTAAAAACCCACAAGCCTCTCTTCTAGCAAAATCAAGTCCACTTAGCTATGCACAAGCTAATAGACCTAGGAATGATGCTACGAACCCAATTTGAGAATAGCGGAAGCAAGAAAAACTCCAAACAAGCTCCGGAAGACAAACTTTGAAAACCAACATCTCTGTGCGGAAAAATTCGGAGGAACCTTCGGAAAATTCCGGACGTGCGAAAATTTCCGAAGGTCCGGAGATTTCCGGAATTATATCAGGAGGTTTCCGGAATTCCAAAACAGCCTGCGCGAAGATGGTAGAAAAATCTGAAACGGGGTCAAACGACCTCCAATAATCACAAAATTTGAACCATAGCTTCACAACTTAGTAAAGAAGCTTCTCCTATGAAATCATCCCCAAAAGATTTGCCAATCAAGAAGAATTCCAAATCTTGTGAAGAACTCTATTTTCTCAACCCCAAAACTTGAATCGATCCGATCTTTGAACTCGTAATGTTTCAATTAAATCCCTTCGGTGGAAAGGTTCAACTCACATCCTAGTTCATTTTCAAACAACTGGATTGATTTAAAACTCCCCACAAAACATGAATCGACCAAAAATGTGAAGGCAGCGGAGAGGAAGAAGCAAAAACGTGAAGAACACAAACGCAAATTGCAAATCCAAACGGGATGCAACAAGATAGCATGAAATTGATCTTTGGATTACTTCACCATGTCCGGTTACAAGCCACTCCTTAGCACAATCAAAGCTAGGATGGCAACAAGATCAAACAAAGATCCACTCTTCTCTCCCTCTCTCCCTCTACCAAAGACTCTCACAAAACAAATGAGTAGCCTACCACCAACAAGCCCAAGGAGATGGCTGCCCCAACAGCCCCTCCTCATATATATAGACATTTGGCAAATGTCCAAAATACCCTTACATTAAGCATACAACCCAAATATCTCTAGGGGTAAAATTGTCTAACTTTTTCCTCGTACATTCGATGGACCCGACACCTTCACGACTTAGCTTCGTCTTGTCACAAGCTTCGCGATGGTACCACGTGTGCTCCAACTCGACCCGTCCAGCCGCACCAAACTCGCCCCCGGTTTTGAGGCCCAAACCGGCAAACCTGCCTGCGCGGTGGTTTTGAGGCCCAAACCACCCAAACCCTCTGCACGCCCACCTGGCGCGACTCACCTCCGATTTTGAGGTCAAACCGGTCAAACCCTCTGCACACCCTCTTGGCATGACTCACCCCCGGTTTTGAGGTCAAACCGGTCAAACCCTCTTGCATGCCCCGCAAGGCATGACTCACCGATGTCGACGCGTGTCCAGCCTCTGCCAAGCCTTTGACGCCTCCAAGTCTTTCGCTCCCGGCTCTCGGGCCGCCTATTCGACTCGCCTCCATCCCGCTTGACTCGATCGACGCCGTCTCCATCCCGTCCATGTACTCTTGCTCTTCCGTGCACCATGTGGATCGCCCATGACTCTGCCCGGACTCCTCGGGTCCCTCGATCCAAGCCTACTCATGTCCACCCTTCACAACCCTAGTACATCAGCATGGACCTTTCGCGCTTGACCATCACCTCATGCCGTGTACCGCCATGTCGCATCCTACACCTGCACATTACAAGCCAAGAGACACAACACACAAGATATGTTTTATACAAACACCGCAACACAACTCACACCTCCGGTTAGCCGTTAGCTTAAGCAAGTGCATATGGAATATGGACTTAACCGGTAAAGCCTTAAATCATCTAGTCAATCACTCATCACAAATAGACCAAGGCACATCTCAACTTGGTCTGTCAATCTCCCCCTTGATAAGTGCATTGACAAAAGATGATTTGAAAGCAAAAGAGAACTCATTCAAGTACCCAAAAGCCAAGTAAGAGCAAACACAAGGCCACTTGAAATGAGAAGGGATTATGCAAGCTCCAAACAAAAAACTTTCAGTTCCTAAAGAAAAAGGGCAAAGAGTTAACACAACTGAAAAGTCAAGCGAAAGACACAAGAGCTCCATGCATCCCAAAACCTTCAAACATATTTCAACAATTGTCAAACGCTCATCACTATCAAATCAAGATTCATATTAACTTGATTTCTCAATCTTCCCCTTGATGAGTGTGTTGACAACATTCAAGCACAAAGAAATGGTTTGAGAGGCAAAAGTCAAAAATCTCATTCAAGTGATCGAAAGCTAAATAAAAACATAGATCAAAGTCACTTGAGATGAGAAAAACCATAAAAGCTAAGTTGTGAAACCAATTAGGCAAACCTCCCATTCAAGTGATCGAAAGCCATGTAAAAGCTATGATTAAAGTCACTCGGCATGAGAAGACATGGGCAACGGCTCGACACAACCGAGATAAATAACACATGATCCCTCAATAAGAGGTAGAAAGAGCTCAACACCAATCATGTGAAGGTCGAAAACACATGATCCCTCAAGAAGAGGTAGAATGGGCTCAACACCAATCATGTGACGATCGAAATCTCAAACCAAATGCCGGTTCCTCAGGAAGATGTAAAAGCTCAACACAACAAGCAAAAGAGCAAAAGAGAGCACAAAACTCACAAGCTCGCCCTGACACATGCACTCCCCCTGGAAACATGCCACAATGAAATGCATGCACAAGAGCAAAAGAATGCATGCTCCCCCTCAAATGCAACACTCCCTATTAAATGCAAGACTCCCCTTAAATGCAAACACAAGATTCACGTGGGAGCACAAAATGCATCCCATGAGGTGTACAACCTACCAAACTTGTTAAATATATCACAAAGCACTTGCAAAGTCTACAAGTGAGATAATACAAGCAGGTAGATCATAAAGAGCAATTGCATCGCCATAAAGAGGATATTATGATATAAGCAAAATACGAAGCAAGTTGTCAAGTTTTGCAGTTCATAAAAGTATCACCACATGAGCAAGCACCTAGTCATTAGTCACTCAAGCAAGAAGTAAACAAGGCCATCAGAGCTCATACAAGGAAGATACATTCTCAACAAGAGATCATTGCAAACACCCATATATGCATCACAAGTCATGTCAAGGCTTGTCGAAACCATGTGCCTACTTGTTTTGGTAGACATCATGTAACAACTAAGCAAGCAAGGATATCAACATTAAGCACAAAAACTTGGTGAATTACTGATTTTTTCTTATCATCATTTTTCATCATTCACATTAAACAAGTTACATGAAGTGCCTTTGCGGCACAAAGAAGCCATGCTTCCCCAAGGAATGCATCATGGGCTAAACATTTGCAATGATACCTAGATCTTTGATCCAATTGAAAAGAACATGAATTACAAGTAGAAGCTAAACATGGAGCTAGCATTCAAGAAAGAGTAATGCATAAATAGGTAGCTAATCATAGGTGATAAGCATTTCAGAATTCATTATTCAAGGTGAACATTTGATTCATGAAAGCATTTAGCTCAACATGGTTATATGACAATATCATCAAGAGCATATGCTGCACATTGCTACATAATCACCAACCAATGCACTAGCTCACAAATAGCATAAGAAAATGCTAAGGATATAAAGAAGAAGCTCATCTAGTGCAAAATGTACAAGGTGCAATATGGTACAGATGCAATGCGATGCTAAAAGAGATGGGGTTCGACTAAAATCAAGAAAGCTCATGAGGGGTCAAACCAATCTAGGAAAAGCTTCGTAGCAAAAGAAGAACTGCCAAGGATCCCAATTGAGTACCATAGAAAAGATACCAATCGAAGGATCAAAAATTGATATCACTTGAAGAAAATGAAATCCAATTGAAAGATCAAATGTGATACCAATTAAAAGATCAAAAGCAGATCTCAAAAATCAAAGCAAGTCCTTAGTCCAAACTCCCCCTCGAATGAAGCTGAACTCCCCCTCAACCAAAGACACCTAGCAAAAAAAAGCTAGAAAAAGAAGGGGCAAAAGAAAAGCTCTAACTCCAATAAAAAAGCAGAGAAAATGCAACCCAAAGACAAGACAAGCCCAAAAGCAAGATAAACCCCAATTCATGTCACACAATGCAATGATGATACAAATGAGAGGAATTAAAGTATTGCAACATGATTCTACATTTATGAATAAAAGATTGGGCAAGCAAACATGTCAATAAGGTGCAAAGGACTATACAAAGATACTAAGCTAAAATGATACCAAATGAACAATATGCCATACCTGATACAAAAACTAAGCTAAAGCATGGCACGATGTTCATGTGGATCATCCACCAAGATATATTAAAAAGCTAGCATGACAAGATATACATGAAGATCACACATGCTAACATGAAAAGGTGGCTAGCCTACAATGGTATATTCATAGCATGATACAAGTATAAATCCACAAGTGAGTAGTATACACGAAAGGAAAAACTCACTATACAAGTGTACATCCAAATGGTGTGGAGAACCGTCAAGTCTTGATCACCTCAAGCAAAAGATTCAAGTCCCTTCGAGCTCATGTCCTCCACCCGCATCCCCGTACCTACACATGAGGGGACAAAGAAGACTGAGTCTTGGATCCCAAAGGGTTAGCAAGCATATACTTGGGAATCCAAAACTTAGTCACATAGGTAAAAGTTGCACTCAACTTATCATGTGGGTTAGCATAATGCAAATGCTGGTTCAAATGTGATGATTTTGAAACACCCTTGGAAACATGACTCAAAGGAGCAACTCGAGAAGAAGAACGAGTGCTACCACTAGCAAAAAGGCAATGATCCCCGAGGTCTTAAGAGAAGAACCAACACAAGCATCATGAGAACCATGTCGTGGACCAGCATAGGAAGAATTAGAAGCATGTCCATGAGCATGACCTAACTCACTAGAAAAGGAGTCATAAAACCCATCAATGAAATGTGGCTTATCACTAGGCTTACAACTGCTCATGCCATGAGACAGGCCATGAACAACCAAAGGCCTAGAAACACGAGTTTGCCGCATTTGTCTTGCACGACGATAACAAAAGCTCTCTTCATGCCCATCTTTCTCACAATGGGAGCAATGGTACAAAGGCCTTTTTGGAGGCATGGTCCGAGAGGACAAATCACCATTCTCATCCAAGTGAGAAGTCCCTTGGGACTTAGAGCAAGAAGCATCAACAACACCATTTGACCTGGTGCCCACATTAGGTTCACACGTGCCATGGGAACGGCTACGTGGCTTCCTAAACATTTTGGCATGTACACGTCGCTCGTGCTTGACACGACGAAAGCAAAACTCAACGGTATGCCCATCTTTCTTGCAAAAGGTGCAATGGAACTTCGGTTTGGGAGTATGAGTTCTAAAAATATGAGACACACCCTTGCCACTTGAATTGTCTTGGGAAATACCGGAAGAAGTAACAAGCTTAGGAATAGCTATAAAAGAGCTATCCACAGTAGTAGCACCAGTGCTATCATCCAAAGACTCATGCTCAACACAAGAAGCCAACCCCGATTGGGAAGAAGCAATTTTGGAAGCATGAACATCGGAGTGACAAGAGTTGCGAGAATCAAAAGACTTAGCACAAAGACTCTTGCATCTTGTGGCCAAAACCTCATTTTCATGTTTGAAGTGATCACAAGTACCACATGGAGCATTTCTCAAATTATCCATCTCCTTTTCAATGCATTTAGCATATGTGGTATGCAAGAGTTCATTTTCTTTTTCAAGGTTGGCACTCATCTCATTGTGCTCAACCAACTTGGCACTCATATCATCACACATTTGCTTCAAAGCCAAAACTTCACTTTCCAGTTCAATGCATGATGTTCAAATAAGACCACATGAAGAAACATCATCATTCACATCAAGCAAAGCATCATGATTATCACAAGAAGTAAGGCAAGCATCATCATCAAGAACCAAAGAGCACATGCTACAAGGCATAGACTTCATATCACAAATTTCAGCCCTAGCATGCTCAAGTTGTTCAACACATGTGGTGTGAGTTAATTTTAATTCATTAATTTCAGCAAGCAAAGACCCACATGAAACACATGGTAAAGAAGCATTTAACTTCAATAAAGTAATTTCATCTCTAGCTTTATCAAAATCATTATTCAAAGCAACACATGAATTACATGGCATAGAGGTATTCGATTTCAACATGTCATTTTGAGATTTCAAGCAATTAAGAGAAGAGTTCAATTCATCATTCTTTCTAAGCAAGGCATCACAAAAATTGCAAGGATTTAAAGCATGTGACTTCCAATGAGCAATTCCACATTTCAACCTAGCAAGAGAACATTTCATCTTCTCATTCTTTCTACGTAAAGCATCAGAAAGCTCTATGTTTCTCTCATTCTCATCTTCACAATCATCAACACGATTGCATAGAACCATGATGCATTTTGCAAGTGTACCTTGGCTCATGTCTCTTAGCCCGCGGTAGAACTCAACCTTTGTGTGGTCACCATCCTGGTAGTTCTCGAGGAGATTCATCATTGCCTCCACTTCGGGTTCCAACTCAATCTCCGAACTCCTTCTACCTGAGGACAATGAAACACAAGAAGAAGAGCTTGGTGCCATGGCTCAAAGCACCGGTTAGGATTAGCCAAAAGCAAGCTCAAATCGCGAAAACCAAATCCGAAAGAAAACGCACCCTTTCGCTTGTCGCCCCGTGGATCACAAAGCCGATTAAGGTTGTGTGATCCTTAACCAAGCTCTGATACTAATTGAGGACCGGAAAGGCGACCAGAGGGGGGGTGAATGGGAGCCGATTCAAATTTTCTCCAAGAACATTAGCTAAAAACCCACAAGCCTCTCTTCTAGCAAAATCATGTCCAGTTAGCTATGCACAAGCTAATAGACCTAGGAATGATGCTAGGAACCCAATTTGAGAATAGCGGAAGCAAGAATGACTCCAAAAATCTCCGAAAGACAAACTTTGAAAACCAACACCTCTATGCGGAAAAATCTGGAGGAACCTTCGGAAAATTCCGGACGTGCGGAAATTTCCGGAGAAACCTTCGGAAATTTTTGGAGGTCCGGAGATTTCGGAATTATGTCCGGAGGTTTCCGGAATTCCAAAACAGCCTGCGCGAAGATGGTAGAAAAATCCGAAATGGGGTCAAACGACCTCCAAAAATCACAAAATTTGAACCATAGCTTCACAACTTAGGAAACAAGCTTCTCCTATGAAATCATCCCCAAAACATTTGACAATCAAGCGGAATTCAAAATCTTGTGAAGAACTCTATTTTCTCAACCCCAAAATTTGAATCGACCCGATCTATAAACTCGTGAGGTTTCAATCAAATCCCTTCGGTGGAAAGGTTCAACTCACGTCCTAGTTCATTTCCAAACAACCAGATTGATTTAAAACTCCCCAAAAAACATGAATCGACCAAAAATGTGAAGGGGGCGGAGAGAAAGAAGCAAAAACGTGAAAAACACAAACGCAAATTGCAAATCCAAACGGGATGGAACAAGATAGCATGAAATAGATCTTTGGATTACTTCACCATGACCGATTGCAAGCCACTCCTTAGCACAATCAAAGCTTGGATGGCAAAAAGATCAAACAAAGATCCACTCTTCTCTCCCTCTCTCCCTCTACCAAAGACTCTCCCAAAACAAATGAGTAGCCTACCACCAACAAGCCCAAGGAGATGGCTGCCCCAATAGCCTCTCCTCATTTATATAGATATTTGGCAAATATCTAAAATGCCCTTACATTAAGCATACAACCTAAATACCTCCAGGGGTAAAATTGTCCAACTTTTTCCTTGTACATCGGATGGACTCAACGCCTTCACAACTTAGCTTTGTCTCAACACAAGCTTCGTGATGGTGCCATGTGTCCTCCGACTCGACGCCGTCCGTCCGCACCGAACTCACCCCCGGTTTTGAGGCCCAAACCGGCAAACCTACTTGTGCGGTGGTTTTGAGGCCCAAACCACCCAAACCCTCTGCACACCCACCTGACGTGACTCACCCCCAGTTTTGAGGTCAAACCGGTCAAACCCTCTGCACACCCTCCTGGCATGACTCACCCCCGGTTTTGAGGTCAAACCGGTCAAACCCTCTTGCACGCCCCGCAAGGTGTGACTCAACGATGTCGACGCGTGTCCAGCCTCCACCAAGCCTTTGACACCTCAAAGACTTTCGCTTCTGGCTCCCGGGCCGCCTACTCAACTCGTCTCCGTCCCGCTTGACTCGACCAATGCCGTCTCCATCCCGTTCATGTACTCTTGCTCTTCCATGTTCCATGTGGATCGCGCATGACTCCGCCCGGACTCCTCGGGTCCCTCGATCCAAGCCTACTCATGTCCACCCTTCACAGCCCTAGTACATCGGCATAGACCTTTCGCGCTTGACCTTCACCTCATGCCGTCGACCGCCATGTCGCATCCTGCACCTGCACATTACAAGCCAAGAGATGCAACACACAAGATATGTTTTATACAAACACCGCAACACAACTTACACCTCCGATTAGCCGTTAGCTTAATCAAGTGCATATGGAATATGGTCTTAACCGGTAAAGCCTCAAATCATCTAGTCAATCACTCATTACAAATAGACCAAGGCACATCTCAACTTGATCTCTCAACAATGTTGCAACATATCACAACATGTCGAGAAGGTGGTACCCAATAATGCATATTTTGAAAAAAGGTGGTTCTGATCAAAATCCTTTGGATTAGTTCAAGGAGATCGATATCCAGAGCAGTTCTTGTACTCCACAGTGCCTTAGGGAATTTTACATATGTTCAGATGTGAGACCTTTTGATATCATTAATCTCTATACGATGAATAATCAACACGTTCGATGCGATCTATTGCAAAGAGATCCAGATCTCTGTACTGCTCTTGATGCACCGGCTCGTGTTTGTTCATCCACGTGCTGTCTCCACAAGATGACACAAGGTGCGTGATGCACCAAGAATTGGCTGGACACGCAATGCAAATTATTTGATACATCATACTTTCGGATCTAGTTTCTGGGGCCACACAAGAATTGCGCTGCCAGAGATGATCTACTTGTTGTTTGTTTAAGAAAAAGGGTTCACCCAGTGTGTGAAGGGGAGATTAGATCACACATGTGTGATAAAAGATATTATTAAAGTTTAGTCATACGACTAGGGCCATAGTTGCGAATTTAAGTTCTGCCACCACACAAATATGCCCCTACATTGGTCCTAGCCTACCAGTCATCTTTCCGACCGCCGGCGGCCAGCGGCATCCCACCAGCTCGTCGTGCCTCCCACTCAACTCACACCCGGCGCCGGGCTTTCCTGGTTCCCTTCCCTAACCCCAATGTCCATGGTGTCGCCTCAACAAAGAATATGAACAAGGGTGCTGCTACACCTGCCAGCGACTTGGAAGGGTTTTCTATGCCCGACGACGATAAGTCGTACGCGTGATTGGTAGTATTCTCGGATTTTTCCTACACACTGACTCGCAGATATTAATGGCGCAATGTGTTATTTGGGGCCAGTATAATATACTATCAACAAAATGGATCCATGAAATATATTCTTGCCCTCGTGCATCTCACCCATATGGTAAGATTCAAACGTGGATCCGTACACACATATAGGATGCATGCATAACCCCACACTATAAACCACATATTATGTGACGTGAATAAGAAATAGAAAAGGTGCTTGTACATGGACACCCCTTAGATTGTAAGAACACTGAAGACGCTGCAGGTACAACACTACTGAGAGTTCCACTTGGGCATCTTATTTCCTTCAAATTATTAACTTAACAGGTACTTCAGAGAAACTTCCTGTGCAAATTTCTCAAAGCACAATTTGATGTGTTTTGTTGCATCTTAAATAGACATAGGGCCACCATTAGCCTGTATACAACAAAGTAAAATCAAGGCTAATGTTAGATCATAAGCAGACAGTTGTTCTTTGTCAGTAGTCTAGACAAATTTAGTTTTACTGCTAGAGTCACTACAGAGACTGGTGGAAAAGTGAGCATTAGTCTATGTTGGATAGCCTCATATATCTCAAATATACAACTGGGACTAATTTTTCAAGACTAAAGGTCCCTCCAGGTCACTCACCCAGGACTAAACACAATACCAACCGGGACTAAAGAGGCCGCCATGCAGGCGCATGCACGTGGCCCCTTTAGTCCCGGTTGGTATGTTGGTATTACCAACCATACCAACCAGGACTAAAGACCTTTTTTCATTTTACCCTGAATTCCTTTTCATATTAATGCTAATTGTTGCTTCACTTATATATACCTATACGTATACATCCTTAGCATACATTATTTACACGTATACGCTTGTATTGTATGCATGTCATATATATATTTCATGGTAGTATATGCATAATATTAATTATAACTACTATATATACAATTATTAGTAGTTTATACACATCAAACTAGTATTTATACAATTTCTATACATACAATAATTTGTCCTCTTCATTCTTAGGATCCTCCCATCGTGGTGTTGCTCGGTTCGGCTATTGAATGTCCAACGTAATAAAATTCTCCAATGGGATTTATCATCTCGTCCACCAGAAATCCTATGAGAGCTTCTTGATTACCAAAAGCCTCTCCTTCTCTAAGAGTTCTTCTCTAATATGCATCATCTGTAATTTGGAAATATGTGAATGTTACACCAACAATTAAATATAAGAAGTTAGAAAATGATTAATTATTGATAGGTTTATTTTATGCACAATTATATCATTCGATATCACCTTGTCCCTCACAAAATGGTACATGTGCTCAAAGATGTAGTATCCACATAAATTATTCACTTACTCCTATCTCAAGCACATTACTGGAAAAAAACCATTTATGAAATATTCATGTTATAGAATGTACAAAATGTGCAAACTTCATACATACCGGGAATGATGTACTGAATGTAAGTTTTTCTTTGAAATCACCATAGGGATGCTTACAGAATCGTTTCCATGCATTGTGAATTAAAATAATGAATGATACAGTGTTAGGTGAAAATTTAGGAATCAAACTATTACATAGAGATAAAGGTTCGAAATTATTACAAGTTAAGAATTTCTTGAATGTCTTTGTACTCGTCCTTTGGTTTCCTCAACGAATCAAACACAACAACGTTGAGTTGATCAATCATAATTGTAAGGAGAATCCAGTGGAAACTATGTACATAAATGTTCATATTAGAACTAACTAACATTAATTAGGTAAGGAAAAGGAAAATGAAAATAGACGGTACCCACACTTTACCCACACTTACTTAAAGTTGTAAGGTAGTAGTATGTATTGTTGGAGGTATGCCCTAGAGGCAATCATAGAGATGATGATATTCCATTTGTATCCATGATTTGTATGTTGTGTTCATTGAATATCCATTGAAGGCTACTTGAATTGATTTGCAATTATGTGAATTGTATGTGAAACTCTTTACTTGTATGGTTATTCTAAAGTTGTCCCTAGTCGGAGTTCATGTGAGAACACACATGAATATTAGACTAGCACATGTATTAGTTGATGACTATGTTTCACAAGTCATGGACATGCAGATGTTGAACTAATAATGTGGACACATGTGGAGACATGTGCTAGGACTGACCCAACACGAGAGGTAGTTCTCTCTTTAAACAACATATACGCTTTGTCCTTAGACCTGAGATTGTCGCATGTATTCTAGATGTGGATCGACCTACTTAGGGGCTATCAAACGCTACGCCGTAACAGGGTAGTTATAAAGGTAGCTTTCGGGTTTGTCAAGAAGCATGCTATGAGACATGGTCAATCAAGATGGGATTTGCCCCTCTCTGACTGAGAGTGATATCTCTAGGCCCCTCGAGTGATCGGATCCGAAAATGCATGGCCATGCTACGTACGGTTAAGAGTTAACCTACAAAGGGATTCCGAATCACAGGATCGAGAAAGAGCGGTCGGCTTGAAGCTAGACCAAGTATCGTGAGGCAAAGGGAATAGCATGTATATTATGTTGTGATGGTTCGTCTGATATGATCTTCGTGTGCGTATAGGAGTTGGCACGTCTTGCTAGAGGCCGCTACCGACTATTGGGCCGAGTAGGAGTACTCGGGCCATGTCTATACGTATCCGAACCCATAGGGTCACACACTTAAGGGGCTGGAAGCCCAATTTGGATCTGATCCGAGTTGGATTAGGTTTAGAAGTACTAATGGGCCTCGGATCCAGAGGCCCGTCAGGAACCTCTATAAATAGAGGGGTGGGGGCGCCCTAGGGTGGATACCTTTTGGCGAAACACACCTGCCGCGCCTCCCACGCCCTCGCCTGTTGCAACTCGCGGATCTAGCAGTCCGGCTTGCGACGCTTCCTCCCTTCACGTGTGGATACCTTGGAGGTGTTGCGCCTGCAGCACTTGGACGAGCCGCCGACGAGCCACGACGAGCCGCGGCACCGGAGGTGATCTTGCTGCACGTGGACGAGCTGCTGAGGAGCTGCTGGACGTGACCGACTACGTATGACTACGTTGATCGACTACGTACGACTACGTGATTGTCTTCACTGCATCGACGCATATCTACATCTTCCGCACCAGTAGTGCGTCGAGTGGTAATCCCGTGATCCTTATACGGCAGTTCTTCCTGGTTATACGCGGTAGATTTTTTGAATCGTACATAGTGTAGCCTACCTCGTATCCCAACAGTGGTATCAAGAGCCGTAGCTGCTTAGTTTTGGATTCGGGATGTGTGCATATGGAGATATGCGAGTTTTCGTTTGATCTATGTCCTGGTTTCGTGCCCTTGCTGCAATGGTAGTGTAACGACATACTCCTACCGGTCGGTTTCCGCCATCGGAGTTAAGTGATACACGTAAATCCAGTTGTAGTGAGTGAAGATCAATATGATTGGTCGAATTGAAATCCAGGGTCATACGCCAGGCGCATTAGATGTGCAATAGTAGATGAGATCTACTGCCGGGGTCGGGATTTTTGCCGTTTGCGTATGCTTCGGTAAATCAGCCGTAACTTTTCGGTACGATCTCGGATCGGGGCGAATTTTATATGAAAATTGATCTACAGAAAAAGTTACACATGAAATTCAACCGCTTCGCCGTTTTTGGCGAAATTAGATTTCCCAAATTCGGCTTGGAAGATGGTGTTTCGGGCATCCAAAGTTTGGAACGTTAGGACGCCTAACTCTGTTTTGCAGGATGTATGTATGTATCTTGTGATCAGTATGACCCCCTTGTGTATGTGATGCATGTGTGTAACTCATTCGTGACCTGCGTGTCGCGCGTACGGCAACACGGCAGGAGCCATATGTGTTGTCACTTTATTGTATTTAATGGTCTGCGTACCAATCAGTGATGATCCAAGCAACTATGTAATCTTCATTACTAGATTCTTTACTAGCTATTAGGCGTAATAACATGTTCTAGTTCTTGGAGGACTCATCACCAGGAGGATGGCGCACATGGAACATGGAGATGGAGATCACCATGGTGAACAGGTTCTATGGAGATGGAGATCACCATATGAAAATGGGCCATACTGTGTCACAACTGTGTGAATGCTATTCTGTTTATGTTTTACTTTCTGCATGATGTGATGTTAGAAGTAGAATGATCCCTCGCAAAGTTTAAGTTAGTATGCCCTCCCAACTAAAACTTGCACCGTCCCATGTCTTGTACAATTAGTGGTGGGTCTATGAAATTAGGGTACCACTAGTTTTCCTTGACTAGACGGGTTTGTGTCGGACACTTACATGCATAAGGGTTGGTTTGCTTAACGAGGTCATCTTAACGGTTAAGGACCTTGGGGCATAAAGGTTGGGCGCCGAGACATCGAGATGTCACCCAACAACAGGAGTCATATGTGATATGATTAGCAAAAGTTGCTTACCGATCTACCTCGTTTGCTAGCGGTGATGCTAAAGCTCACTAGTAAACTTGTTAGTTGTGGATCCTGAATCACTAAGTTTCAATAGAGGGATATTGATTTTAGTGGGAGTAGATTCTGTTAAAATAGTTTAATGTAATTTGCTCTATCATGGATACGTTTGTCTTAGTGTATTTTGCATTACTTTTGTTGTAGATTAAATGGCACCTAGCAATACCACCACATCGTTTGCTTTGCGTTCGGTCCTTGAGAAGGACAAGTTGAATGGAACAAACTACTCGGATTGGATCCGTAACCTGAGAATTGTTCTCAGGGCTGAGAAAAAGGAAGATGTTCTAGACAACCCACTACCAGAAGAACCTGCTGATGATGCACCCACTGCTGCTAAGAATGCTTACAAGAAAGCATGTGATGCTAACCTCGAAGTAAGCTGCCTTATGCTTGCTTGCATGGAACCCGAGCTGCAGATGCAGTTCGAAACAAACCATGAGGCGCACGATATGATCGTGGCGCTTAGAGACATGTTCCAAACACAGGCCAGGACTGAAAGGTTCAATGTGTCTAAGGCCTTTGTTGAGAGCAAGCTAGCAGAAGGCGCAGCAGTAGGACCACACGTAATCAAGATGGTTGGTTACACTCAACGGTTGAAGAAGCTAGGCTTCCCACTGGGCCAAGAGTTGGCCACTGATTTCATTCTTTCATCTCTTCCGCCTAGCTATGGGAACTTCATCTCGAACTACCATATGCATGGGATGGAGAAGGGTTTGAATGAACTGTGTGGTATGCTCAAGATAGCAGAGGCTGACATCAAGAAAAGCACTAGTACCAGCCATGTGATGGCGATACAGAACAAGCCCAGCTTTAAGAAGAAGGGCAATTCTTGGAAGAAGAAGGGCAGGGCTGGAACGTCCAAGCCAAACCCACCGCCCAAGGTTAAAGCTGGACCTGGACCTGCTCCAGACAAAGAGTGCTTTTACTGTCATGAACTTGGTCACTGGAAGAGAAACTGCAAGCAGTACCTAGCTTCCTTGAAGAATGGCGGAAGTAAGAGTACTTCTACCTCAGGTACGCTTGTTGTTAATGTTATAGACAACATATTTCTCGCTGATACAATTATTAATTCTTGGGTATTTGATACCGGATCGATTGCTCATATTTGCAATTCGATGCAGGGAATGATAAGAAGTAGAAGCGTGGAAAGAGGAGAAGTTGATTTCCGCGTGGGCAATAATGCAAGAGTTGCTGCGTTGACCGTCGGGACGATGCAACTCCACCTCCCGTCAGGATTTATTATGGAGTTGAATAATTGTTATTTTTTTCCTAGTTTAAGTCAAAACATTTTGTCTCCTTCATGCTTGATGAAGGATGGTTATTCATTTGCGAGTGAAAACAATGGTTATGTGATCTCTAAGAATGATATGTTTATGGCTTTTGCACCCATTGTGAATGGATTATTTGTTTTAAATCTTGATGGTTCACCTGTCTGTAATGTAAGTGCTAAAAGGCCTCGGCCTAATGATTTGAGTCCTACCTACTTGTGTCATTGTCGTTTGGGTCATATAAATGAAAAGCGCATGAAGAAGCTCCATTCTGATGGACTTCTAACTTCGTTTGATTTTGAATCATACGAGACATGTGAGGCTTGCTTGCTAGGCAAGATGACCAAGACGCCTTTCACAGGATTTCCTGAGAGAGCAGTAGACTTGTTGGAACTCGTACATAGTGATGTATGCGGACCAATGAGCACGACGGCTAGAGGAGGATTCCAATACTTCATAACTTTCACTGATGATTTTAGTAGATATGGCTATGTCTACTTGATGAGGCACAAGTCTGAAACCTTTGAAAAGTTCAAGGAATTTCAGAATGAAGTTGAAAATCAGCGTGGCAAGAAAATTAAGGCCTTACGATCTGATCGTGGAGGCGAGTATTTGAGCCACGAGTTTAGAAATCATCTAAAGAGTTGCGGAATTGTTCCACAACTTACGCCGCCTGGAACACCTCAGAGAAACGGTGTGTCCGAGCGACGTAATTGAACTTTGTTAGACATGGTTCGATCAATGATGAGCCAGTCAGACCTACCGTTGTCATTTTGGGGATACGCTCTAGAAACAGCAACTTTCACACTTAATAGGGTACCATCTAAATCCGTAGTTAAGACACCATATGAGATATGGACTTGAAAGGTTCCTAGTTTGTCTTTTCTAAAGATTTGGGGATGTGAAGTGTTTGTCAAGCGACTTCAGTCGGACAAGATCACACCCAAGTCGGATAAGTGCATTTTCGTGGGATATCCAAAGGAAACTTTGGGATATTATTTCTACAACCGATCAGAAGGCAAAGTGTTTGTCGCTCGGAACGGGGTTTTCCTAGAGAAAGAGTTTCTCAAAGGAGAAAAGAGTGGAAAGATAGTGCATCTTGAAGAAGTTCAAGATGAGCCGATCGGGCAAGAATCAATGAGTGATGCTAACGTAGCAGAACAAGTTGAGATACCCATGGCAAGAGAAGCACCGCCACAACCACAAGGTCGGCAAGGCTCCGCGAAATGCGGGAAATATTATTGTTGGACAATGATGAGCCTGCGACATATGCAGAAGCAATGATGGACCCAGACTCCGAAAAATGGCAGAATGCCATGCAATCCGAAATAGAGTCCATGGGAGACAATCAAGTTTGGAACTTGGTTGACCCGCCTGATGGTGTTAAAGCCATAGAGTGCAAGTGGATCTATAAGAAGAAAAAGGACATGGATGGAAATGTTCACATCTATAAAGCACGACTTGTCGCAAAAGGTTTTCGACAAGTTCAAGGAGTTGACTACGACGAGACCTTCTCGCCCGTAGTGATGCTTAAGTCCATTCGGATTATTCTAGCTATAGCTGCATATTTCGATTATGAGATATGGCAGATGGATGTCAAGACAGCTTTCCTGAATGGAAACCTAGCTGAGGATGTGTATATGGTACAGCCCGAGGGTTTTGTCGATCCGAAAAATGTTGGAAAGGTATGCAAGCTTCAGAGACCCATTTATGGATTGAAGCAAGCATCTAGGAGTTGGAACATTCGTTTTGATGAAGTGGTCAAAGGGTTTGACTTCACCAAGAACGAAGAAGAGTCTTGTGTTTACAAGAAGGTTAGTGGGAGCTCTGTAGTATTTCTAATCTTATATGTGGATGACATATTACTGATTGGAAATAACATTCCTATGCTTGAGTCCGTAAAGACTTCACTGAAAAATAGTTTTTCGATGAAGGACTTAGGGGAAGCAACATATATTCTGGGCATTAAGATCTATAGAGATAGATCGAGAAGGCTTATAGGTTTAAGCCAAGATACTTACATTGACAAAGTGTTGAAGCGGTTCAGCATGGAAGAGGCAAAGAAAGGGTTCTTGCCTATGTCACATGGCATACATCTCAGCAAGACTTAGTGTCCTTCGACTGCTGATGAGCGGGATCGCATGAGTAGAGTGTCATATGCCTCGACTATTGGATCTATCATGTATGCAATGATAAGTACTCGCCCAGATGTTTCATATGCGCTAAGTATGACAAGCAGACACCAATCTGATCCAGGTGAGAGTCACTGGACAGCGGTGAAAAACATTCTTAAGTACTTGAGAAGGACTAAAGATATGTTCCTCGTCTATGGAGGTGAGGAGGAGCTCGTTGTAACAGGTTACACCGATGCTAGTTTCCAAACCGACAGAGATGATTCAAAGTCACAATCAGGATTTGTGTTCACGCTGAATGATGGTGCTGTTAGTTGGAAGAGTTCCAAGCAGGAGACGGTGGTCGATTCTACGACAGAAGCCGAGTACATCGCGGCTTCGGAAGCCGCGAAGGAAGGTGTTTGGATAAGGAATTTCCTCATTGAGCTTGGTGTGTTCCCGAATGCATCCAGCCCATTGAATCTCTACTGTGATAACAATGGGGGAAATTGCGCAAGCAAAGGAGCCAAGGAACCACCAGAAGAACAAACACGTAATGCGGCAATTTCATCTCATTCGAGACTTCGTTAACCGGGGTGAGATCAAGATGTGCAAAATACACACGGATCTGAACATTTCTGATCCGTTGACAAAACCACTCCCGCAGGCTAAGCATGATGCGCATGTAAGAGCTATGGGTATTAGGTACCTTCTAGATTGACTCTAGTGCAAGTGGGAGACTGTTGGAGGTATGCCCTAGAGGCAATCATAGAGATGATGATATTCCATTTGTATCCATGATTTGTATGTTGTGTTCATTGAATATCCATTGAAGGCTACTTGAATTGATTTGCAATTATGTGAATTGTATGTGAAACTCTTTACTTGTATGGTTATTCTAAAGTAGTCCCTAGTCGGAGTTCATGTGAGGACACACATGAATATTAGACTAGCACATGTATTAGTTGATGACTATGTTTCACAAGTCATGGACATGCAGATGTTGAACTAATAATGTGGACACATGTGGAGACATGTGCTAGGACTGACCCAACACGAGAGGTAGTTCTCTCTTTAGACAACATATACGCTTTGTCCTTAGACCTGAGATTGTCGCATGTATTCTAGATGTGGATCGACCTACTTAGGGGCTATCAAACGCTACGCCGTAACAGGGTAGTTATAAAGGTAGCTTTCGGGTTTGTTAAGAAGCATGCTATGAGACATGGTCAATCAAGATGGGATTTGCCCCTCTCTGACTGAGAGTGATATCTCTGGGCCCCTCGAGTGATCGGATCCGAAAATGCATGGCCATGCTACGTACGGTTAAGAGTTAACCTACAAAGGGATTCCGAATCACAGGATCGAGAAAGAGCGGTCGGCTTGAAGCTAGACCAAGTATCGTGAGGCAAAGGGAATAGCATGTATATTATGTTGTGATGGTTCGTCTGATATGATCTTCGTGTGCGTATAGGAGTTGGCACGTCTTGCTAGAGGCCGCTACCGACTATTGGGCCGAGTAGGAGTACTCGGGCCATGTCTATACGTATCCGAACCCATAGGGTCACACACTTAAGGGGCTGGAAGCCCAATTCGGATCTGATCCGAGTTGGATTAGGTTTAGAAGTACTAATGGGCCTCGGATCCAGAGGCCCGTCAGGAACCTCTATAAATAGAGGGGTGGGGGCGCCCTAGGGTGGATACCTTTTGGCGAAACACACCTGCCGCGCCTCCCACGCCCTCGCCTGTTGCAACTCGCGGATCTAGCAGTCCGGCTTTGCAACGCTTCCTCCCGTCACGTGTGGATACCTTGGAGGTGTTGCGCCTGCAGCACTTGGACGAGCCGCCGACGAGCCGCCGACGAGCCACGACGAGCCGACGACGAGCCGCGGCACCGGAGGTGATCTTGCTGCACGTGGACGAGCTGCTGAGGAGCTGCTGGACGTGATCGACTACGTACGACTACGTTGATCGACTACGTACGACTACGTGATCGTCTTCACTACATCGACGCATATCTACATCTTCCGCACCAGTAGTGCGTCGAGTGGTAATCCCGTGATCCTTATACGGCAGTTCTTCCTGGTTATACGCGATAGATTTTTTGAATCGTACATAGTGTAGCCTACCTCGTATCCCAACATGTATTGCTTGTGTCTCGAAGTGCGACACGTGTCAACGTGTCAAGGCAAGCCATTTGAAGGAGTAGGTACCTTGCAACCGCTACCTATTCCATCTTTGAAATGGGAAGATATATTAGCATGGATTTCATTGTGGGATTACCCGTTACCTCTCAGTGACATGATTCTATTTAGGTTATAGTGGATTGCTCACTAAGACGGCACACTTTCTTCCTGTTCAGATTGCCTACACTGCCCGAAAATATGCAGAGTTATACCTAGACCGTATCGTCTCCTTACATGGTGTTCCGAAGACGATCATCTCTGATCGAGGTGCTCAGTTTGTGGCACGTTTCTGGGAACAACTGCAATCGTCACTTGGCACCAAGTTAATTCGTAGCTCCACTTACCACCCTCAGACTGATGGCCAAACATAAAGGATAAATCAAATCCTAGAAGACATGCTACGCGCTTGCGTCGTACATTTTGACAAGAATTGGGATAAATGCTTACCATTGGTAGAGTTCTCTTACAACAATAGCTACCAGTCTAGCTTAAACATGGCACCATTTGAAGCCTTGTATGGCCGATGGTGTCGAACACCATTGAGTTGGTCACAAGCCGGAGAGAGAAGAATTTACGGACCCGACTTGGTGATAGAAGCCGAAGAACAAGTAAGAGTGATTCAGGCACATCTAAAAGCCGCTCAGTCATGTCAGAAAAGCTATTCCTACAAAAGTAGGAGACCCTTGCAGTTTGACATTGATGATCATGTATACCTCCGAGTCTCCCCGACCAAAGGAGTGCAACAGTTTGGAGTAAAGGGGAAATTGGCGCCCCGTTTCATTGGCCCTTATGAGATTGTGGAAATATGCGGACCCGTTTCTTAGTGGATCCAACTACCCGAAAAGCTCTCAGCTATTCACGACATCTTCCATATCTCTCAACTAAAGAAATGTGTCCGAGTCCTGATTGAAATCTTGGAGCAGGGACAACTTGAAATCGAACCCGACTTATCCTATGCGGAATATCCTGCCAAAGTCCTCGATCGTAACGAGAGGTACACCCGACGAAAAGTTGTGAAGATGTACAAGATTTAGTGGAGTAACCACACAGAAGATGAAGCGACATGGGAAACAGAGGAATATCTGAATAAGCACTTCCGAGGTTTTATTTTCAGGTAAGGAGGTAAGACCCACAAACCCCACTAGTTCTCCTTGCACTCGAATCTCGGGACGAGATTCTTTTTAAGGGGGGTAGGCTGTAACTGTTGGGATACGAGTTAGGCTACACTTGCGCAAATCAAAATTTCTACCACGTAAAACCAGGAAGAACTACCGTATAAGGATCACGGGATTACCACTCGACGCACTACTGGTGCGGAAGATGTAGATTTGTGTCGATGCAGCAAAGACGATCAACATAGTCGTACGTAGTCGATCAATGTAGTTGTACGTAGTCGATCACGTCAACGTCCAGCAGCTCCTCAGCAGCTCGTCCACGTGCAGCAAGATCGCCCTTGTACCGCGGCTCGTCGGCGGCTCGTCGTGGCTCATCGGCGGCTCGTCCGAGTGCTGCAGGCGCAACACCTCCAAGGTATCCACACGTGCAGGGAGGAAGCATCGCAAGCCGGACTACTAGATCTGCGAGTTGCAACAGGCGAGGGCATGGGAGGCGCGACAGATGTGTTTCACCAAAAGATGTAAACCCTAGGGCGCCCCCACCCCTCTATTTATAGAGGTTCCTAACGGGCCTCTGGGTCTGAGGCCCATTAGTACTTCTAAACCTAATCCAACTCAGATCACATCCGAATTGGGCTTCCAGCCCCTTAAGTGTGTGACCCTATGGGTTCGGATACGTATAGACATGGCCCGAGTACTCCTACTCGGCCCAATAGTCGGTAGCGGCCTCTAGCAAGACGTGCCAACTCCTATACGCACACGAAGATCATATCAGACAAACCATCACAACATAATATACATGCTATTCCCTTTTCCTCATGATATTTGGTCTAGCTTCAAGCCGACCGCTCTTTCTCGATCCTGTGATTCGGAATCCCTTTGTAGGTTAACTCTTAACCGTACGTAGCATGGCCATGCATTTTTGGATCCGATCACTCGAGGGGCCCAGAGATATCACTCTCAATCAGAGAGGGGCAAATCCCATTTTGATTGACCATGTCTCATAGCATGCTTCTTGACAAACCCGAAAGCTACCTTTATAACTACCCTGTTACGGCGTAGCGTTTGATAGCCCCTAAGTAGGTCGATCCATATCTTGAATACATGCGACAATCTCAGATCTAAGGACAAAGCGTATATGTTGTTTAAAGAGAGAACTACTTCTCGTGTTGGGTCAGTCCTAGCCCATGTCTCCACATGTGTCCACATTATTAGTTCAACATCTCCATGTCCATGACTTGTGAAACATAGTCATCAACTAATACATGTGCTAGTCTAATATTCATGTGTGTCCTCACATGAACTCCGACTAGGGACAACTTTAGAATAAACATACAAGTAAAGAGTTTCACATACAATTCACATAATTGCAAATCAATTCAAGTAGCCTTTAATGGATATTCAATGAACACTATATACAAATCATGGATACAAATGGAATATCATCATCTCTATGATTGCCTCTAGGGCATACCTCCAACAGTCTCCCACTTGCACTAGAGTGAATCTAGAAGGTACCTAATACCCATAGCTCTTACATGCGCATCATGCTTAGCCTTCAGGAGTGGTTTTGTCAACGGTTCAGAAATGTTCAGATCCGTGTGTATTTTGCATATCTTGATCTCACCCCGGTTAACGAATTCTCGAATGAGATGAAATCGCCGCATTACGTGTTTGTTCTTCTGGTGGTTCCTTGGCTCCTTTGCTTGCGCAATTTCCCCCATTGTTATCACAGTAGAGATTCAATGGGTTGGACGCATTCGGGAACACACCAAGCTCAATGAGGAAATTCCTTATCCAAACACCCTCCTTCGCGGCTTCCGAAGCCGCGATGTACTCAGCTTCTGTCGTAGAATCGGCCATCGTCTTCTGCTTGGAACTCTTCCAACTAACAGCACTACCATTTAGCGTGAACACATCCTGATTGTGACTTTGAATCATCTCTGTTGATTTGGAAACTAGCATCGGTGTAACCTGTTACAACGAGCTCCTCCTCACCTCCATAGACGAGGAACATATCTTTAGTCCTTCTCAAGTACTTAAGAATGTTTTTCACCGCTGTCCAGTGACTCTCACCGGGATCAGACTGGTGTCTGCTTGTCATACTTAGCGCATGTGAAACATCTGGGCGAGTACTTATCATTGCATACATGATAGATCCAATAGCCGAGGCATATGGCACTCTACTCATGCGATCCCGCTCATCAGCAGTCGAAGGACACTGAGTCTTGCTGAGATGTATGCCATGTGACATAGGCAAGAACCCTTTGTTTGTCTCTTCCATGCTGAACCGCTTCAACACTTTGTCAATGTAAGTATCTTGGCTTAAACCTATAAGCCTTCTCGATCTATCTCTATAGATCTTAATGCCCAGAATATATGTTGCTTCCCCTAAGTCCTTCATCGAAAAACTATTTTTCAGTGAAGTCTTTACGGACTCAAGCATAGGAATGTTATTTCCAATCAGTAATATGTCATCCACATATAAGATTAGAAATACTACAGAGCTCCCACTAACCTTCTTGTAAACACAAGACTCTTCTTCGTTCTTGGTGAAGTCAAACCCTTTGACCACTTCATCAAAACGAATGTTCCAACTCCTAGATGCTTGCTTCAATCCATAAATGGATCTCTGAAGCTTGCATACCTTTCCAGCATTTTTCAGATCGACAAAACCGTCGGGCTGTATCATATACACGTCCTCAGCTAGGTTTCCATTCAGGAAAGCTGACTTGACATCCATCTGCCATATCTCATAATCAAAATATGCAGCTATAGCAAGAATAATCCGAATGGACTTAAGCATCACTACGGGCGAGAAGGTCTCGTCGTAGTCAACTCCTTGAACTTGTCAAAAACCTTTTGCGACAAGTCGAGCTTTATAGATGTGAACATTTCCATCCATGTCCTTTTTCTTCTTATAGATCCACTTGCACTCTATGGCTTTAACACCATCAGGCGGGTCAACCAAGTTCCAAACTTGATTTTCTCCCATGGACTCTATTTCGGATTGCATGGCACTCTACCATTTTTCAGAGTCTGGATCCATCATTGCTTCTGCATATGTCGCAGGCTCATCATTGTCCAACAATAATATTTCCCGCATTTCGCGGAGCCTTGCCGACCTTCGTGGTTGTGGCGGTGCTTCTCTTGCCATGGGTATCTCAACTCGTTCTACTACGTTAGCATCATTCATTGATTCTTGCCCGATCGGCTCATCTTGAACTTCTTCAAGATGCACTGTCTTTCCACTCTTTTCTCCTTTGAGAAACTCTTTCTCTAGGAAAACCCTGTTCCGAGCGACAAACACTTTGCCTTCTGATTGGTTGTAGAAATAATATCCCAAAGTTTCCTTTGGATATCCCACGAAAATGCACTTATCCGACTTGGGTGTGATCTTGTCCGACTGAAGTCGCTTGACAAACACTTCACATCCCCAAATCTTTAGAAAAGACAAACTGGGAACCTTTCCAGTCCATATCTCATATGGTGTCTTAACTATGGATTTAGATGGTACCCTATTAAGTGTGCAAGCTGTTGTTTCTAGAGCGTATCCCCAAAATGACAATAGTAGGTCCGACTGGCTCATTATTGATCGAACCATGTCTAACAAAGTTCGATTACATCACTCGGATACACCGTTTCTCTGAGGTGTTCCAGGTGGCGTAAGTTGTGGAACAATTCCGCAACTCTTTAGATGATTGCTAAACTCGTGGCTCAAATACTCGCCTCCACGATCAGATCGTAAGGCCTTAATTTTCTTGTCACGCTGATTTTCAACTTCATTCTGAAATTCCTTGAACTTTTCAAAGGTTTCAGACTTGTGCCTCATCAAATAGACATAGCCATATCTACTAAAATCATCAGTGAAAGTTATGAAGTATTGGAATCCTCCTCTAGCTGTCGTGCTCATTGGTCCGCATACATCACTATGTACGAGTTCCAACAAGTCTACTGCTCTCTCAGGAAATCCTGTGAAAGGCGTCTTGGTCATCTTGCCTAGCAAGCAAGCCTCACATGTCTCGTATGATTCAAAATCAAACAAAGTTAGAAGTCCATCAGAATGGAGCTTCTTCATGCGCTTTTCACTTATATGACCCAAACAACAATGCCACAAGTAGGTAGGACTCAAATCATTAGGCCGAGGCCTTTTAGCACTTACGTTACAGACAGGTGAACCATCAAGATTTAAAACAAATAATCCATTCACAATGGGTGCAAAAGCCATAAACATATCATTCTTAGAGATCACACAACCATTGTTTTCACTCACAAATGAATAACCATCCTTCATCAAGCATGAAGGAGACAAAATGTTTCGACTTAAACTAGGAACGAAATAACAATTATTCAACTCTATAATAAATCCTGACGGGAGGTGAAGTTGCATCATCCCGACGGTCAACGCAGCAACTCTACATTATTGCCCACGCGGAAATCAACTTCTCTCTTCCACGCTTCTACTTCTTATCATTCCCTGCATCGAATTGCAAATATGAGCAACCGATCCGGTATCAAATACCCAAGAATTAATAATTGTATCAGCGAGAAAAATGTTGTCTATAACATTAACAACAAGCGTACCTGAGGTAGAAGTACTCTTACTTCTGCCATTCTTCAACGAAGCTAGGTACTGCTTGCAGTTTCTCTTCTAGTGACCAAGTTCATGACAGTAAAATCACTCTCTGTCTGGAGCAGGTCCAGGTCCAGCTTTAACCATGGGCGCTGGGTTTGGCTTGGACGTTCCAGCCTTGCCCTTCTTCTTCCAAGAATTGCCCTTCTTCTTAAAGCTAGGCTTGTTCTGTATAGCCATCACATGGCTGGTACTAGCGCTTTTCTTGATGTCACCCTCTGCTGTTTTAAGCATGCCACACAACTCATTCAGACCCTTCTCCATCCCATGCATATGGTAGTTTGAGATGAAGTTCCCATAGCTAGGCGGAAGAGGCGAAAGAATGAAATCAGTGGCCAACTCTTGGCCCAGTGGGAAGCCCAGCTTCTCCAACCGTTGAGTGTAACCAACCATCTTGATTACGTGTGGTCCTACTGTTGCGCCTTCTGCTAGCTTGCTCTCCACAAAGGCCTTAGACACATTGAACCTTTCAGTCCTGGCCTATGTTTGGAACATGTCTCTAAGCGCCACGATCATATCGTGCGCCTCATGGTTTGTTTCGAACTGCATCTGCAGCTCGGGTTTCATGCAAGCAAGCATAAGGCAGCTTACTTCGAGGTTACCATCACATGCTTTCTTGTAAGCATTCTTAGCAGCAGCGGGTGCATCATCAGCAGGTTCTTCTGGTAGTGGGTTGTCTAGAACATCTTCCTTTTTCTCAGCCCTGAGAACAATTCTCAGGTTACGGATCCAATCCGAGTAATTTGTTCCATTCAACTTGTCCTTCACAAGGACCGAACGCAAAGCAAACGGTGTAGTGCTGCTAGGTGCCATTTAATCTACAACAAAAGTAATGCAAAATACACTAAGACAAACGTATCCATGATAGAGCAAATCACATTAAACTATTTTAACAGAATCTACTCCCACTAAAATCAATATCTGTGGCGGAACCGCCCAACTTAAGCTGGTTTAAGTGCGCCTAATCGCTGTCGGGGCAGCAATTATCCGAAACGCACCTAAAACAGCATAAGTCCAGTAGTCCGTCGAGTGTCCCTAGGACTCCTCGAAAGATCCACGGCGGGTTTCGTCACCATACATCAGGATAGTATCCGCGATGGGATAATATCAACAAATATTACATTTTTACATACATAATTAAGAGGTACGAGTTATTACAAGACTTAAGTTGAGACAAACTTAGTGATGCAGAGTTAGACAAGCTCTAAGATTAAACATAAACAGTTTAGGAGAAGATGCGTCGATGAACGGTTTTCTAGAGTATTGAGAGACTCAGGTCAATACTCTAGGTCTTCGGGGTCTCCTCCTCGGCAGCTTCCTGGGTAGCTTCTGAAAGATAACCACAAGGGGGAAAACCCTGAGTACGGGGTACTCAGCAAGTCTTACCCGACTAACCAATATAATAGCTTTTCTTTGGAATGCATGTCAGCCTTTGGGTGTGCTTGGTTGACACGATTTTTTTGCCGAAAAATCTTACTACGAGTGAGGCCTTAGTTTTGTCTTTTAGTTTAGTTAAGTTGTTACCTAACCATTCTAGATGATAACAGAAGTAAAACAATCATAACTGTTAATTCATACAGTACCTAGCAACAGGAGATTTTATATCACATGAGTTATACTACGATGCTCAACAGTGATCAAGTGCATTCATAACCGAGAATTGCGGCGATCCGGATCAAATTACATCCTACAGGAGAGCACCCCGATCACCAGCATTATACGACTGTCCAGGTCGTACTAACAACCTCTCGATTAGTAAAGTCAATGATTAGGAATACAACTACCCGGACCCAGGGATGCACCCCCACACGGGACCCCACGTCTGGCCTGATCCCCATGTGAGTTTCAGGCTACACCCCTGCCAATCTCCAGCACGTCAAATGCGGGTACGAAGCATTCCTGATCATAGAATTTACTAATCTACTGGGCTTTACTGGTCCCATACCCAGTAAGTGATCAGAGGTTATCACTTGATCAGCGTTCTCTCTACAACGATCGGGCCTTAACCAGATTAATCTAGCAGACAGAACTACATCTCTAGCCTCTGTCCGTTTTCATATTCCAGACTATTCTTCATAAGCAAATATGTATGACTTAAGAGTTTTCCTTAAGGTTGGTAAACCAAGCATGTAAGCAAGTAAGCAATTCTAGACTTGGGTTGTCTTCTAAAGTTTGAACAAGTGGCAAAGATGTCCTTAAAACAAGGTATGATTATACACAAGAATAGGTTTCAAGCAACTCCGAGACTTAGTGCATACAATAACTAAATAACCTATAACTAGTCACATGAAATAACGACTTCAAAATAGATAGGTATACATGCACCGGGGCTTGCCTTGATCGTTAAAAAGATTAGTAGAAGCCGACGGATTCGCTTCACAGGGGACAAATTCAAACACCTCGTCGGACTCCAAAGGTCCTTCTGAAAATTCCCAGTAATCCTCTTCTGGTGCTTCAGGATCTACGGCGCAATAAATGCAGGGGTTAGAATGCAAACTTTTTAAATAACAGACTATACAACTTTCCTTCATGATAAAGTTGCAAGCCAACAAGGACTATACGACTTATCACGAATAAGTTGTAAGTCAACACATAAAAGAAATCTAAAAAGGTTAACCTATATTTTTATTTTCTTATTTAACCCTTCCTATAGCTTTTTCTTTTATTTTTAGGAAAAGTGATAATTATTTTCTAACTTGAAAATCTGATTTCCTATGAGTTAAGAATTATTTGTGATTAATAAAGTGTTATTCATATTTTATACATTTTATAAATATTAAGTATTTATTTAATTACCTCAAAAGGAAGGCATTAAATAAATACCCAAATTTTTATTATTTTCCTAGGGTGTAAAAATTTTAATGCATAAAGGAAAATAAAACAAGCCTAACAAAATTGGTTTCACTAATTTTGGACACTCCTAAAAATTTCTGTGATTAAAATGGTGCAAAACGAATTTAAACAGATTATTTTACTAAAGAAATCTAACTTTTCCCGAAATTCCCCCGGAAAAACTTTTCTCACTCACCCACGCTCTACCCTCTCTCACGAATCACTGGACCCCACGGCGCGGACCCACCTCACCTATTCATTCTACCCGCCGGCCTTACTCCTCCTCCCGACGGGCCCCGCGGGCCGATTTCCGCTTCCCTTTCCTCTAACAGCCCAGCACCGGCCCACGGCCCCTCTTTCTTTTTCTTTCTTTTCCACGCGACGCCGGCCTGTTTCTGCTCTGGGCCTCCGGCCTCCTTTTCTTTTTCCCCCGGCCGACTCGCGCGTTAGCCCCCTGGGCTCCTGCGATGCCGGCCCAAAGACCGCACCGGCCCCGGGCCTTCTTTCCAATTTCCGCCGACCGCGCGCATGCGCTGCTATTGGGCCTCCCACGCTACGGCCCAGCAACCGCTTACGCAGCGCTGGCCTGCTTTCCTCCTCCTTCTCTGACGCGCGGGCCCCGGGCGCACAGCTCCTTCTTCCTCCTCCCGCCAAAAGCGCGACCGGAATAGGGGGCGGCGCGGCTCGCCGGCCGGCGCCCTCCCGGCGGCGGGTCTAGACGACGACACCAACCCTAACCCTACACGACCTCGCGCGCAGCGACAACTCCCTTGGAGACGACCGGAGCTACCCCCTCCACGGCGACGGGCGGCAACACCCACGGCCGGTGGTGACTTCTTATGACAACGGTACAACCTACTCAAACAACTAACCTGACACCATCCTAGGACCCTGAGGACTCGACTACGACTACTCAAGAAGGAAGAGAGACAGCGCAAGGTAGTTCTCACCGAGAGCAGGCGGTGCGACGGCGGCGGATAGAAGCGGCGGCGAGCATGGCTATTCCGGCGAGGATGTGGGACAACAACTAGCTCGGGGTGTGGCTGGGGTGTCTGTGGAGGAGTGGGCGAGAGGAATCGACGAGAGCTGCTCGGAGGTGGTAGAATTTTGCTTGGCGGCGATACTGATCAGAGGAGAGCGGGCGGCGGTAAAAAGGGGAAGCAGTGAAACGGTGGCGCGGGAACAGTAAACATTCAAGGATTTCACCGCGCGCATGGCTGCCACCGTGGTCTACTGCTAGGCTTGCGTGGTGAGGAGGTGGCCTAGCTAGTCATGCTGGCGGACGACCGACGACGGCGGCGGCGACACGTCTGGGTGCTCTGTCACCGCTCTTCTGGCGCCCGTGATCTTCAGAAGCGGCTAGCGGTTGATCCTTGATCCGACGGCTTCTCGTGCTTTAACAGAACTTGGGGATAAACTCAAGGCCTTCATCTTTTATTTTGGCGTCGACTTGAGATAAACATCGAATCAACTGAATTTTTGAAGTTTAGCTCGGGTTAGCTCTGAATGTCGACTGAATTGCAACTGCTGTTCGTCAGTTCGACAGTGATATGGACTTTAATTTGGGAACCAATTTTAAGGACTTAAATCTTGTTTTTCCAGTCCAACTTCTTCTCAAATGTGTTCTATGATCTCCCAAGTTTCCATTTTGCCCAAGAACACCCACCCTTCTTGATCTACATTGCTCTGAATTCGAACTCCAAGTTAATGTACTGCTGATTTTCAGACTTAGCAAAAATTCAGAGTTTTCAGTCACTTGTGATTTTGTGCTGATTTTGAGCTCGAGTTTGACTTCCTTCCTTTTACTGTTCCTGGCTAACAACTCATGATTATTGTAGTCTGAAGTCTATATTTCAACATGATGTAGTTGTTCTGGTGTACTTAGTTGCCAAATTCCCCGGAAATGAATTTTGAAAACAGACTCAGTGGCTGTTGCTGTTGTCGGACGGTGAACAGTAAACGGCAGTTTTCTTTTCTTTTTCTTTCTCTGATTCTTCTAAGAGATTTAGCACTAGCTTAGCTCCAAATTTTTGATCCTTCAGTCCTAAATATTCTTACACTTGTATTCCACACTTTTGACAAATTTTTCTGAATTTCAAATTTGAAATTCAAATTTCGGTCAAAATTTGGCCGAATTTGACCTTTTTGCCATTTTTCTTCTTTTTCTTTTGGATTTCCTTCTGAATTTTTCAGGGTCACTATTTGACTTTAAATGGCACTTATTACAATATCCCTCTATTGAAACTTAGTGATTCAGGATCCACAACTAACAAGTCTACTAGTGAGCTTTAGCATCACCGCTAGCAAACAAGGTTGATCGGTAAGCAACTTTTGCTAATCATATCACATATGACTCCTGTTGTTGGGTGACATCTCCATGTCTCGGCGCCCAACCTTTATGCCCCAAGGTCCTTAACCGTTAAGATAACCTTGTTAAGCAAACCAACCCTTATGCGTGTAAGTGTCCGACACAAACCCGTCTAGTCAAGGAAAACTAGTGGCATCCTAATTTCATAGACCCACCACTAATTGTACAAGACATGGGACGGTGCAAGTTTTAGTTGGGAGGGCATACTAACTTAAACTTTGTGAGGGATCGTTCTACTTCTAACATCACAGCATGCAGAGAGTAAAACATAAACAGAATAGCATTCACACAGTTGTGACACAGTATGGCCCGTTTTCATATGGTGATCTCCATCTCCATAGAACTTGTTCACCATGATGATCTCCATCTCCATGTTCCATGTGCTCCATCCTCCTGGTGATGAGTCCTCCAAGAACTAGAACATGCTATTACGCCTAATAGCTAATAAAGAAGCTAGTAATGAAGATTACATAGTTGCTTGGATCATCACAGATTGGTACGCAGACCATTAAATACAATAAAGTGACAACACATATGGCTCATGCCGTGTTGCCGTACGCGCGACACGCAGGTCACGAATGAGTTACACACATGCATCACATACACAAAGGGCCATACTGATCACAAGATACATACATCCTGCAAAACAGAGTTAAGCGTCCTAACGTTCCAAACTTCGGATGCCCGAAACTCCATCTTCTAAGCTGAATTTGGGAAATCTAATTTCGCCAAAAACGGCAAAGACATTGAATTTCATGTGTAACTTTTTATGTAGATCAATTTTCATATAAAATTCGCCCCGATCCGAGATCGTACTGAAAAGTTACAGCTGATTTACCGAAGCATACGCATACGACAAAAATCCCGACCCCGGCAGTAGATCCCATCTACTATTGCACATCTAATGCGCCTGGCGTATAACCCTGGATTTCGATTCGACCAATCATATTGATCTTCGCTCACTGCAACTGGAATTATGTGTATCACTTAACTCCGATGGCGGAAACCAACCGGTAGGAGTATGTCATTACACTACCATTGCAGCAAAAGCACAAAACCAAGATATAGATCAAACTGAAAACTCGCATATCTCCATATGCACACATCCCGAATCCAAAACTAAACAGCTACGGCTCTGATACCACTATTGGGATACGAGGTAGGCTACACTAGCGCAAATCAAAATTTCTACCGCGTAAAACCAGGAAGAACTGCCGTATAAGGATCACGGGATTACCACTCAACGCACTACTGGTGCGGAAGATGTAGATTTGCGTCAATGCAGCGAAGACAATCAACGTAGTCGTACGTAGTCGATCACGTCAACGTCCAGCAGCTCCTCAGCAGCTCATCCATGTGCAGCAAGATCGCCCTCGTGCCGAGGCTCGTCGGCGGCTCGTCGTGGCTCGTCGGCGGCTCGTCGTGGCTCATCGGCGGCTCGTCCGAGTGCTGCAGGCGCAACACCTCCAAGGTATCCACACGTGCAGGGAGGAAGCATTGCAAGCTGGACTGCTAGATCCGCGAGTTGCAACAGGCGAGGGTGTGGGAGGCGCGGCAGATGTGTTTCACCAAAAGGTGTAAACCCTAGGGCGCCCCCACCCCTCTATTTATAGAGGTTCCTAACGGGCCTCTGGGTCCGAGGACCATTAGTACTTCTAAACCTAATCCAACTTGGATCACATCCGAATTGGGCTTCCAACCCCTTAAGTGTGTGACCCTATGGGTTCGGATACGTATAGACATGGCCCGAGTACTCCTACTCGGCCCAATAGTCGGTAGCGGCCTCTAGCAAGACGTGCCAACTCCTATACACACATGAAGATCATATTAGACGAACCATCACAACATAATATACATGCTATTCCCTTTGCCTCACGATATTTGGTCTAGCTTCAAGCCGACCGCTCTTTCTCGATCCTGTGATTCGGAATCCCTTTGTAGGTTAACTCTTAACCGTACGTAGCATGGCCATGCATTTTCGGATCCGATCACTCGAGGGGCCCAGAGATATCACTCTCAATCAGAGAGGGGCAAATCCCATTTTGATTGACCATGTCTCATAGCATGCTTCTTGACAAACCCGAAAGCTACCTTTATAACTACCCTGTTACGGCGTAGCGTTTGATAGCCCCTAAGTAGGTCGATCCACATCTTGAATACATGCGACAATCTCAGGTCTAAGGACAAAGCGTATATGTTGTTTAAAGAGAGAACTACTTCTCGTGTTGGGTCAGTCCTAGCCCATGTCTCCACATGTGTCCACATTATTAGTTCAACATCTCCATGTCCATGACATGTGAAACATAGTCATCAACTAATACATGTGCTAGTCTAATATTCATGTGTGTCCTCACATGAACTCCGACTAGGGACAACTTTAGAATAACCATACAAGTAAAGAGTTTCACATACAATTCACATAATTGCAAATCAATTCAAGTAGCCTTTAATGGATATTCAATGAACAAAATATACAAATCGTGGAAACAAGTGGAATATCATCATCTCTATGATTGCCTCTAGGGCATACCTCCAACAGTAATAGTGCTTAAATAGGTGTTTTAAACTTAAGAGCAAGTCCTTTGGGCTTAGAGAAGAGCTTTGGCAACTTTTAGGCAAAGTCCAAGTCTTGGGGCTCTCTATTTAGAGGTTTCCAATATCATCTAGAGTTGAGCCCTATACCAAAGTTTTAGAGCTTCGGGACCTTAACAACTTTGCTTTAAGGAGAAAGTTCGAAAGATGCCCTGAAAGCCTTCAAAATCTAGGTCAAAGTTCCTAGTTTGGTCAACTCTGCCTCTTTAGCCATTCCGGCTAAGTCTGGAATTCAGCCCGACCTGGCGCCTTAGGGCAGGTTTATCTTTGGAAAGTAGAACAGAACATCAGGAAGTCCTTTTGTAGAAGTTAGGGAACTAAGTTCCTATAATAACTTTGTTAATTGGACCTTGGTCCAATTCACCTCCGAAGCTTCCCAAATCTGCAGCTCAAATCTGCCCAGAACCCTGAAAACCAGCCAAACCGCCATTTTTCCCTAAGTCCTGAAACTGGTGTTCCTCCAAACTTTGGAGCTTTGAATCTCCAAATCCACCATGTTTTTGAACTCCGTCAAATTACAAGAGTTGGACCTTGGTCTATGTACTACAACTCTTGTAAAGGGAGTCAACATGGCGCAGTTTGAAAATCCGGAGATCAAGAGGCAGGAAGATGGGCCTGGCAAAAGATCTCGCGCATCCGTCGGCCAGACAGCGCCAGACCGCGCGTGCGCCACGCGTAGAGCTCCACCGCCGCGTGGCATAACCTCACCGATGAGCGTCGCCTCGCCCAGTCACCGGCCGCGACACGATAGATCAGCGCGCCTCTTTCCCAGTCGCGCGTAGAAGAGCCCTGCAGACCCCTTTGCCCCATCTCGTCTCGCTCGAGGCCTCGCCGGCCGCGCCAGGTGCCCTGCCCGCAGCTCCGTCGTCGCCCCGGCCACTCTGTAACCGAAGACCGGCTGCTGCCACGCCGGTACCGCCTCACCTCCCGTGTGCATCCGCCTCACCCAGTTCCCCGGCCGCGCGCCCCAACGCCTTTCGGCCCTCCCGTCACACCTCAGTCGCGCTGGCCCCGTGCGTGCCCCGCGACGCTACTGTCTCCGCCAACTGCCACGCAGGCAGTGACAGCTCCTCCCCCCGCCTCGCCAGTAGCGTGCCCCGTCAGAGCTGGTAGTTCCGCGCATGCTCACGTCACACCACTCATCCTGTCACCTCTCTGCAGTGCCCTTCCCTTCCTCCTGTCCACCAATGGCACCATCGCCATGGATGGCTGCAACCACACGCGCGCGCAGACCTAGCAGATCCGTGTGCCCAGCGAACCCGCTTTGCCCCCGACCCCAAATCCTTGCTGCCCAACCAGAGCAAGATTGCGTCCGAGCTCGCCAATGGAGGCGCCGACCAATCGCCGCCGCGGCAGAGCACTTCTTTCTCCCTCGATCTTATCCTCTCGCCGCTCAAGCTCATTTCCTTCCTCTAAGCACTTCTGCGCAGCTATAAAAGGGGTACTGGAGCCTCTTACCCAAGTTCCCTTCATTACCACCGCCTTTGCCGCACTACATGCTTTGTTCTTCTCCACCGCACTCGCCGCTGCACACTCCTCTGCTTCGCGCTGAAGCACCGCCACCTGAGCTCTCTGTGGAGCTCCCCCTTCCATCCAACACCGCACCTTGCCAACCCCACCAGCTGCTTCGCCATCCTTTCACGCAGCGCTAGAGCTTGCTTGTTGTCCACAAGAAGCACCACCGCCGCCAAAACGCCGTCTTTCCTTGTTCCGCCTCGGCTTGTTTCTTCCCAACCCCGAGACCTCGTCAGTGTGACCGGAGGTGAGTTTCTAACCCCCTTCCAACTCACCCAACCCTGTCCGACTCGCCCAAGTGCTGTCCACCTCGCGCCGACTCACCCGAGTGCTGTCCGCCTCACCCGACTCGCCCGAGTGTTGTCCGCCTCGCCTGAGGGCTCGGTGTGTCTTTTTCTTTTGATCGAGGGTATCTGTGTAAAATTTTGAGGACTTCTCTATGTTAAATCTTAGGACCCTGGTACAGTTATTCCTTAGGTCTAAGGGTCAGATAGTAAGTTTTCCCCGATCCGACTCTTTTAACTTGTTTTAAATCGATAGAAGCTTGGAAATTGCATCTTAAATCAAGGAAAAATCAGAAAAATGTGAAATCACTTGGGTTGGAATCCTCGTTCTGAGTAGAATCCAATAAAGTGGGTTTCACACCTTTTCCTATAGTTTTGCTATAGTTTTGGGTTTAAATCCTTGCTTACTATTGAAATCACCGTCTAAGTGTCTCACCCTTGCATTGCATTTCGTGTAGAGCTGAATCTCGCCGATGGCACATACGAGCTTCACCTAGCATCGGAAGACAAAGTCGTAGCTGAGCTGCCGCTTGCAGGAGTCGAGCCCGTGCACGTCGAGGATCAGTTCGCTACCGCCCCGCTTGAAGGCAAGCCCCGGAGCATAACCCAGTTTTTCTAAACTTGTGCATATCTTCTGTTGTTATGTGTGTGCATTTACGTTCCAGGAGCTGGTTGAAACCGTACATGCATGACTTAGTTTCCCTTTGATCTGAACACTAGTATGATAGGCCGAGTAGCTGCTTGCTTAAATAGGACTCGGTAAAAGTCGAGTGATTTCCTGTCACTCGCGAGTTATAGGAGTTGCTTGCTTCGTTTGTTACAACCATAAGGACGATAGATGGGGTAGGGCTCTATGAACTATTTTGGTGGTCGGTGGATTGCCCCGCCTATCTACATGAAATTGGATTAAGGTTGGAAAGTGATGGTGTTCGTGATCAAGCGTTTGAAAGTACTAATCTCATATCTAGTATGGGATGGGGAAGCCTAGTACCTGATTGAATCGGCAAGTGGATTATACCCCTGCTGTCCTTGGAACGTAGTTCCCATGGTGCATCATGTGGATGCAGGTGCGGTCACAGTACGGTAGAAACTGGGACTGTGGAGCATTGCATGGCAAGGGCAGTTTGGACCTGACATGCGCCTGGGAATTGATGGGGATGGCCGACAAGTGAAGTGACCCTCCGTGGTGCGTGGATGTCGTGAGATTAGGTTCGCCATGCATGGTTAAGAAATTCGAATCGATTCATCTGCCTCTCATAGTTTGGGATTGCTTGATCGCTATGCTACACTGAGTAAGAATGGAAGATGATGGTGATCTAAATATTGTTACTTGTTTAATTGCTTGGAAACCATTGCTTGTTTAGTATAATTGCTAACTTAGATTGGTAAATGAATGTAGAACTTGTGGCTAAAATATTGAAAGTAAGGATCTACTGTAGTCGCTTTTGGCAAAACAAACGCCTCAGCCAAAAAGCCTTGCATGTCTAGAAGTTGGTGGATTAGAACCACCCGTCGGTTAAGTCTTGTTGAGCATAGTTCCTTAGCCTTGCTTGTGGCACATCTTTTAGGTGATGTTGAAGCCCCTGAGTTTGCTGCCTGTGGCACTTAGCCTCCCCAGCTTCCTCCTTGGTGGACGGTCGAGTGGGATCCCTCTCAGACGGTGAGAACAAGGATCATTGATGTCATGATCGGCCTCATCGTGACGTCCAACTTCGGCGCTAGCTTTCGTTTGTTTATTTCTGCTGCTTAAGAACTCTGCAAACTTTGTTTGAATTTCGAACCTGGTGTTGTAATAAATTAATGTACTTGTTTAATTTGGATGATCTATTATATTCTCTGGAACCACTCACCTTCGTGTGAGCTCTGCTTCCTTGGTCCTGTGTAGTGGTTTATCGGATGAAATCTGACAGACCGCTGAGTTAACTTGATTAAAGCATATGATTGCGTGTCAGGCAACTTAATTGTGCTTTAGCAAAGTTAATTAGGGCGGTTCCGCCACATATATATGGTATATATGTATACCTTAATTGTGAGGTTGCCAAATGGCCTTTACAGCTCACATGAGGTGTGCTGAGTGATGTCATCCATAGGGTAACATTGGTTGTCTTGCACAACCATGGGTAAGCTTGGCATGTTCTTATCAGGGACCCCTGTGGAAGCACATCTGCTTCGGTGTTGAGAAGGGCTGATGACAATGTTGGGATCTAGCAGCGCTATAGATTGGGCCATCTCAGTAACTGCCAGAGCCACTTTAGCTTAAACATGCGCTGCCACCTTTATCTTATTCATGCACTTTAGCTTCTAACATGCACTGCCACCTTTCCTCTTGCTATATCTTTCTTCTCTTTCAGCTTCTGTATGTGTCGATGTCCCTACGAAAAGCATACTTCCATGGAACCACATTGAAGCCTTGGCAGCATGTTGGGTGCTTGGGATTCCTGAGCGCCAAAGTGAGCTCATCGATCTCTCTATCAGGCTTGAACTTTCCCACTTTAGAATCTTCAATGTTTTTGATAAGTCTGAGGACCTTCTCACATATTGTTTCGTTGAAAACAAGTGACCCCATCCTTAGGGTTTAAGGGTGCCTTCGTGAGCGTAATACCAATTCTTCGATCGATCGGGCCAATCAAAAGTCGCTAATACGATACCTCGATCGAGTAGGTCTTGTTCCATCTTTCTCCATCTAGGAACTGCACTCTTGTAACTACCTTGCCCTAGATGATGATGATACTCCTTCTGACGGGCATTGCCTGTGTTGATCTTAACCTTGTTCGCACTATCTTCAGTCCTCTTGTATTCCAAAAATGAGTTTTAGTGATCTCTTAACTTTGGCCAGCATTAAAATCTGGAGTTCGGCCCTTCTTGATATAGTTGGTATTCAGATTTTTCTTGAAGGTCTGAAATTGGGTTGCCATCTTCTTGAGCGTCTAGTCTTTTACTAAGTTTTCATTGATGCCGTCAAGAAGTGTGAAGTATTTCTTGACATCTTCCCACAACATATCTTTCTATGTCTGCGAGAGCACGTATGGATCATCTTATTTACTGGACTTCAATTCTCGAATGCTGATGGGCATGTTGTCCCTTACAATAGTCCTGCATTGACTTGCGAACTTTCTAGTGACTTTTTCGGGAGCAATTAGCTGGCCCTCTTCTATCACTTCGGTGATATGAAGCTTTCCCTCCATTATCTTTGTACGACCTCACGGCTTCTTTCGCGTCAATGATCCAGAGGGCTAAAAGTTGAAGATTCATTAATTAGTGCATAGTAATAGTTAATATGAAGTTATAGATAGGGTAAAATGATAAAAATGATATATACCTCGCCGGAACCTTCCATCACGACAATGTCTTGTTCTGCATTGTCATCAACACCGTGCTCGTGCTCATCATTGCCATCACCGGACATATTGACGAACATGTCCGCCTAGCTACCCTCATCCTCGGTGTAGGTTCTTGGAACGTTTGAGCCACTACTGCCAGCAACAATCTACTCTGTTATATAACTTTCGTCCTCTTCGTCTTCCATCTCAACTAATAATGACATTAGTTATACACACATGTAATCATAGATACATTAAGTTAAACATAGTATAATAAATATATATACATGAAATCATACTAATTTGTACTAATTTCCTAAGCATTTATAGTGATTTCTACTAATTTCCTAAGAAATTATAACAATTTTCCGAAGCATTTATAGTAATTTGTACTAATTTCCTATACATTTATAGTGATTTCTACTAATTTCCTAAGCATTTATAATGATTTCTACTAATTTCCTAAGCATTTATACTATTTTATACTAATTTCCACTAATTCTCTAGGGCATTTGCACTAATTTTAATTCTAGTATATTAAGCATTTTTCTAAGTACTTATAATTAATTTACACTATTTTCTAATTTATAAAATTTTTCTAAGTATTTAAACTAATTTATACAGTTTTTTAAATATTTAAAACAATTTATACTAATTTTCGATGGATTTATTCTAATTTATACAATTCTTCTAAGTTATATAATTTACTATTCTAATTTTCTATGAAATAAAAAAAACGCTAATGCAAGCCGTAGTTGGAGGCGGCGCGCCCGTACCTCGTTGCAGGGGGGCGTCAGGGATGAGTGTGGCGGCGTGCGGTGGCGGATGGAAGGGTCGTGGGCCCGTGTGCGAGGCTGGGGGACGGTGGGACGGCGCCGATAGAGCTCAATTCAGCCCGCGGCAGCGCACGGTGGTCGACGGTGTTGAGGGCGGCTCTCTGCGATGCCGGGATAGGGAGGAGGGTGCCGCCGGGGAGATGGGGCGCGTAGGCGAAGGGGGAGTACGGCCGTGGCGGCCGACAGAGAGGGTCGGGGTGCTGCTGCCGGGGGGCGCTGGAGGCATCGTTGAGGAGCCGGGGGAGGCACCGGGGTGGTGCCACGAGCCACGAAGAAGACGCCGGCCGAAGCGACGATGAGATCGAGGGGATGCCCGCAGAGGAGCTAATGGCAGCGCTGGTGGCGATAGGGGCGACGAAGGCAGCGAGGATCGTGAAGTTAGCTAAGTCCTGAGGAGGGAGGAAGGGCTTGGATATTTATACTCCCACCCTTTTTGTCCCGGTTGGTCGTACCACCCGGGACTAAAGGGTCTTTAGTCCTAGGTGGTATTTCCAACTAGGAGTAAAGAGAGCCTTTAGTCCCCGCTGGTAATACCACCCAGGACTGAAGGAGGTGAAGTTTCATCTCCCGCGCGCTGCCCCCCTTTAGTCCTACTGCCCCTCTTTAGTCCCGGGTGGTATTTCCAACCGAGACTAAAGGGTCCCTCGCCTTTGCCTTCCCTGCATAAGCCATTATTTCCACCCTTTTATTTCAACAATCAGTTTACTCAAAATGCTGCAAATTTTACAAATATGTAATTAATGTACCAGAGTAGATGAGATGTTGAATATATTTTTTTAATTACTATTTTTAAGATGTAATAAAAACAGTACTAAACTATAATTCTTAATATGTTTTAAGTTGATTTAATACTTTTGCTTAATCAAGAAAAATGAAAAAAATCAATGTTTTAAACATGCAAAAATATATCCAATTAGCTTATGTGATTAAGTTAATATATTGACCATATAATATTTTTTAACCTTATATTGTTGTTTATATTGATCGAATAATCATGTGATGAGCCAAAAACTCTCATAAAGGATGATGATATATAGTCCATTATATAAATGAGTTTTACACATCACTAAAATATAATAGAAAGGTTCTAATGATCATAGAGCATTACAATGTAACGTAAAAAAACTTCTTCTTGATGAAAGTTCCTTGATCATGAGCGCGGTGCAAGTACGGAGCCTCTTCTTTGGCTAGCATGATGCTTGGGTCAATTTCGACAGCGAATGGAGGTGCCATCAAACTGATCCTAATCATCGGACTAGTATATTTTGTCCTCGACTCCCACGATTACTCTTTAACCTGGAAGGAATATGTGGCGCTTTGACTCCCATGGTTTTTTTATCTTCTGAATTATTCTTAGGTTTGCTAGACATGTCCTTCGTATAGAAAACCTGATGCAGATCATTGGCAACGACAAATGGTTCATCTTTGTATGTAGTCTTGCTCAGGTCGACTATTATCATTCCATACTTATCTTCCGTTATGCCACCTCCAGTTAGCTTCACCCATTGACAACAAAACAGAGGGATGTTCAGCGGTTCATAGTCAAGTTCCTAGATCTCCTCTATGAAACCATAATATGAGTCTCTCAATGCTGTCTAGGACATCTATACGGATACCACTATTTTGGTTGGTGCTTTTTTGTCTTGGGCTCTTGTGTAAAATGTATAATCATTTATCTTGTAACCTTGCGTTGACGTTGGATTTTGACACGTGTTTGGAATCGGTGTCAAAGGAGGAGAAAGGGAGCCGATGCGGTGGACTAGAAGCTACAGTTGGGAATCGGCTGATTAAAGCTACAATATTTTGGCCGACTGGCGGAAGGAGTCAATGGAGGCTGGCCGATTGGGAGCCAGAACGGCCTGGCCATTTTTGGCCTAAGGTGGGCCAGGATGAAGATTTGCTGAAGAAGGAGATTGGCCCGTGGGAAAATAATAACCAACTCGGATACGAGTTGTGTTTGTAAATATTTATTATCGTTTAAAATTAGAGATAGATCCTAGTCAGTAAGGAAGTCAGTTGTGGCAGGGTATAAATAGCTGCCTCATGAGGCTTGTAAACAACAATACCAATCAATACAACAAATCTACTTTTTTCTCGTACTTTACTTTCAAGTCAGCGTCTTCGCCAAAACCTTTTTCTTTCACGAGTTCGTACGGGTTGGCAGGGCTGCATCGACATGATCTCCGGCTGATTTTGTAAGTTCTGCTTATCGAGTAATATCTAAGCTTTAACTTCAGGTGCATCGCTGTTGTTTCGTTTAGATTTATTCACCCGTTATCGATATCAACTAGAACTATAGGTTTTATCTATTGTTTTAGTTTTATCACCAGTTATCCACCTTGAGATACGAACTATCGGCTTTTTCGTCATTATTTTCTTTTATCACATAGCCGATTAGATCTATTTCAAGTGTTGCTTTGTAGCGTTGTTTGGATTTCTCTAGTAGTTTCTTTGCAATCACTCCATGGTCATCGGCTGCCCTATAGCCGGTTACTCTCACAGTAAATCGACTGATTCGCTGACACGCTTTTCAAGACAGATCGGAACTTTAGTCAATCGAGACCTCTGGAATTTAACACTTTTCTCTCCTTGTCAATCAACAGGTCAGATTGACAAGCACGCCGCGCAAAATGCACGAGGGCGATAACCCGAATAGGAGTTAAGCAGATTCTCCCGGGTCGTGTGTCCGACGCTGAAAGTCATTGGCTGATTTTTAGTGCCAACACCTTGGAATTTCACGATTGTGCTAGAAGGTCCCCTAGCAAACAAAGCGAGTTGTTCGGGAATCGTGGAGTTACCCATAAGGTGTTGATGCAACCAAGAGGGAAAATTATCCATGTGATGATGTATAATCTAGGTATCAGATTTCATCGGGTATTGGGAAAATAGAATCTACTTGTGTTCTTCAATATACGGAGCCACCAAGGATGATTGTTGCAGAACCGTGAAGTGTGCTTTATGGAACAAATCACTATCAGTGCTCAAACTTGATTTCCTTTCAAGGGTGCCCTTCCCTGTAGCCTCCCCTTGTGGCGTGATAGTGGAACCCAATTGAATTAATTGAGTCAATAAAATCAACACAAAACTCAATGACGTCCTCTGTTCCATATTCCTTGGCGATGCTTCCTTCTGGATGGGCACGAAAACCTCTCGAAAGGCCATATATTGTGCAGGAATACTGGACCTAGAATAGTAATACCTTTGACTAAGTGAACCAGGAGGTGCGTCATAATATTGAAGAAGGATGGGGGAAATACCAACTCAAAGCTGACAAGATATTGTACCACATCATTCTGTAGCTTTAGTAGCTTGGTTGGATCAATTGCCATCTGAGAAATCGCATTGAGAAATGTGCATAATTTTACGAGTGCCAATCGTACATTCTCTGGTAGAATACCTATAAGTGCAACCGGAAACAACTGGGTCATCAACATGTGGCAGCCATGGGCCTTTACATTTGTGAACTTTTTTCTTTCATATTAATTATTCCCTTTATATTCAAGGAGTACCTAGATGGAACCTTGATACTATTCTTACAATCAAACATGATATCCTTCCTTTCCTTGCTGAGAGTGTAACTAGCGGGATGTAAGTAGTGCTGTCCTTTATCTCTCTTTTCCGGATGTAGGTCATCTCGTTGCTTCGTACGTTTGAGGTCCTGTCGTGCTTCCAATGTATCTTTTGAGTTCCCATAACAACCTAGGAAGCCTAGCATGTTCACGCAAAGATTCTTCATCTGGTGTATCACATCAAATGCGTTGCGAACCTCTAGGATTTTCCAATAAGGTAGCTCCCAAAATATAGACTTCTTCCACATGGGTGCACATCCGTTATCATCGTTTGGAACAGGTTCGGTACCAAGACCCTTTTCAAAGACTACTCTTACATCCTTTATCGTCTCAAATACACGCTTTCCATTATGGTGTGCAGGTTTTTTAATAAGATGTATTTTTATTAATGTAATTTTTTATATAATATGAAAAGGTGATTATTTTGAAAATTCTCTTAAATGTAAAAAAATGATTGGCAGTGTTCAAGGACCTCACAGTTAGAAGTCAAATCCAATCTTTTAAATTCAAAATGTCACAAATTTATTAAATTCAAAACATCGTTTCAGTGTCAGTACATCCCCGCCACGAACAGTTTCTGGCCTTTGTCAAGAAGCAAGGCTCCGACGTCGAGCTCATTTGGGAATCGGGTGCCATGTCATTGCCTTACTTACAACTCCTGCCATCTTGTATCACCCACCCCTGATGTCGTGCATACCTAATACGTGTACGTCTCAATGTTTGCCCTGCGTGCAAGAGCGACAAAGTTCATCACAATCCACAAGGCTTGCCGAACCAACTAAGGGGATGGTTGGCAGCACTCCACTCCAGAAAAAATAGCTCCACTTCACCAACTCCACAAAATTGCCTGCCAACAAACACGTCCAGCTCCACAAACTCCAGCTGTAGAAAAAATGTGGAGCTAGAGGTTAGATCCACATTTTTCCTGGAGTACCTTAACATCAGTTTCAGACTTCCTCATGGAGTTAGGGGTTATTTACCCACCTTTGCCACTCGTTACACAACATATCAGTTCGTTTCTAATTTTTTCTTTCTGCTCTCGCTGTCTCCATTTCCTCCCTCTCGCTGTCACCTGCCAGCACTGCGCTGCCTTCACCAATCAGCACTGCGCTCCCCACGCGGCCCTCGCCCAATGGAGCCGCGCTAGTGCGCTACCCACGCCGTCGTCGCCCTCCGGAGCCGTGCCGCCCTCACCCCCTCGGCCGTGGCCACGCCGCCCCTGCTCGTTGAACCTCGCCGCCCCTGGCCATGTTGGTCGCGCGGCCCTTGCTCGCCAGACCTCACCGCCCCCACCCACTAGGGCCATGGGGCTTTGCCCTCTTATCCTTTCCACGTTGCCGACCTCATCTCTTCCTCCCCCTCATTCTCCCCCTTTCTTCTTCCTCCAGCCGGGCCAATCCAAAAGTAGAGCCGAGTCTAGCACCTTTGATCCGCCACCCAAATTCGCCCCTTTCCCTCCACCAAAACAAATTGCCACCAACCGGACCTCCCTCACCTCTCCAGCTCCACCCTTAGCCACTCCTCACCGTCGGCCATGGCTCCTGCGGCCGTGGGTTGAAGTTTCCCTATTCGCCGGGTGCCGCGAGCCAGTGTTGGCCACCCTCACGTTGACGGCCTAGCTCCGGCCACCTCTCCCCAAGATGACCGTCTTGGTGAGCTATGCACGATGCACTGATGCTCATCTCCCCCTCGTCTTCGCTTTTCTGGTGACTTTCCGTGGCGGTTCACCGCATCGCCCCCCCCCCCCAATCGCGTCGCCGCTCGCTGCCGGCCTTGCTCCGACCAACATTTGTGCGCGACAACCACATGGGTAGATGCGCCTCGTGTTGCTGATCACCTTGGTCGTGTTGTCATCACCAGCTGGCCGCCGGTCAAAGCTGGTGAACTTCAGCTTTGACTCGGTCTTGACCGGCCTGGATCTGTTGACCCTTGCCCCACGCGTCAGCGGCCGTAGAGGAGGGTGGCTGGGTAAAGCTGAGTAGGAAAAGTTTGTGTAGGGTCTTGGTTTTTCGAGAAAAGATGAGAGAAGAGACTAACACGTGGACCCATTCACAAAGGGTAAAATAGACTATTCACAATAAGTCTTCATATTTGTGGAGCTGCGGCACTGCAATCAGCCAAACATATACAACAACTCCAATATTTTTGTGGAGTTGGTGGAGTGGAGCTGAGGTGGATTGGAGTTGGTGGTGTCACTGGTAGAAAACTGAGCATTAGTCCCGGTTGGTAAGGGTCATATCTCTCGGATATCCATCCGGGATAAACCAACCGGGACAAAAGGGGGGTCCCTTTAGTCCCGGTTGGATTTCCCAACCGGGACTAAAGGGGTCCCCTTTAGTCCCGGCTCAATTCCAACCGGGACTAAATTGCGCTTGCATGGCACTGGTGACGCCTGAATTTTTCATGCATGCATCACGTATACGTATAGTAGTACCGCGGCCCTTTTAATTTGTTAACCTTGTAGTTGAGATTTTTTTAGAATGAATTAAATCAACTAGTATTTAAACGAATGGGATTTGTAATTATACAACTACTATATATATACACAATCCTTATACACAATTCATATACACAATTCAACTAGCTTAATTAGTACAAATCGATCATATATACAAATAAATCAAAGTATCTTCCTACGATCTTCCCGTCGTGGTGTTGCTGAGAGGAGTGTCTAATTGTCGTCCATCGTAATAAAATTCTCCTCTTGGATTTACCACCTCGTCCATTATGAATCCAATGAGACCTTCACATATTGCCGCTACTCTTTCTTCCTTCAAGAGTCCTTGTTGAATATTTAACATCTATAATTTGGAAATTTGTCAATGTTACATGAACAAATACATATAAGGAGCTAGAAAATAATTAACTAGTAATATATTTATTTTACGTACTTTAAAGTTGTGCGGCGTCATCTTCGGTCCCTTGGGTCCCAAAAAACTGTGCATGTGCTCACAGATGTAGTAGCCACATAGGTTATTCCCGGGTTCCTGTCTTAAGCACTTCAGTGCGGAAAAAAATAAGTTATGAAATATTCGTGTTATACAATGTAATAAATGTGCAGACTTCATACGTACCGGGAAGTCTGTGTTCCATGTAAGATTTTCTTTTAATGGACCTTTGTGTGTCCTTATGAATTGTTTCCATGCGCTGCGGATTAGAATAATGAATGACATAGTGTAACACGGATAAAATTTAGGAAATAAATTTTTGCATAGAGATAAAGGTCCAGAATTATTACAAGCCTAGCATGTCTTGCAATTCTTGGTAGTCCACCGGATCTTTCCGTAACGAATCAAAGACAGTGACGTGGCTTCTTTCAGGCTCAATTATAATAAGGATCCAGTGGAAGCTGCGTGCGTAAAATGTTCATGCATATTAGAGCTAACTAACATGTAGAGATAAGGAAAAAGACATCGAAAGTAGACGGTATACACACACTTACTTGAAGTTGTATGGAAGTAGTATGAAATCCTTGAATGTTTGTTTGTGTAGGAAATTGTATATTTCGGCAAAGGTTTTTTCCGGCGCTAATTGTATCTGTTGTTGGTTAAGTACAGATGGATCCATGAAGCCTACATGTAGGTACGCCTCTCGGCGGCATGTCTGAATTAGCATCCTACATGAAATGGAAGATGAAGTTAGTACGGTGACGCACGCCAAAATTTACATGTAGAGATAATAAACGGACACTTACAGAATCCAAGCGCTGATCAGAGAGACGTCCAGGGCATCATGATGGTACACTTCGTATATATCCTTGAAGTCTAGCCACAGCACTTTCTCCCCTTCACCGTGAAAATCTATCGGTTTTACCTTCATGCCGATCATCTCCCTCGATTTGGCGGATGCCGTCATGTACCATTGATGGAATTCGTACATCTTTGTTGACAGCTTCCGTACCATTGCCGGCTTCACTAGAGGCTTGCCTAGCTCATAAGGCCATCTCGGCTCAGGGGGCGGTGCAGTTGGCGTCTCGACTTGCCCTATGCATTCATCAAGTCCCAGACCTGTTTCTTCCATGAACTTCAATATATTTTCTTGTTGATCCAAGGGCATTGCTTTTACCCGTTGAGCATCTTTCTTTGATAAATGGCTGAGGTCGGGGACTGAACCGCTGGAGGATGATTTTCCTTTTCTTTTATCCTTTTCATCAGCCTTTACTAGAGCCCGTTCATAGTTTGACAAGAGTGGTATCCTTTTCTTGGCTCCTTCCTCCATCCTGATAAAAAAGTTTAAATCCCGCCGACTTACTGGCGGTGGCTCCATCTCCCTTGCCTTTTTTAATTCGGCTTGTTTCTTGAACCACTCACTGGCCTCTCGTTGGATTTCTGCCCACTGTTCCGCATGAGACATTGCCTCAAAGCGTTCCTTGCGAGCCACTTCAGGGTCGACCTTTGTTTTCTTCTTTCGAGGCTGTCTTTGCTTGGGAGGCAGTGCTCGTGACTTCTTGAGTGGTGCTGCAGGTTCCTTCGAGGGGGCCGCTCTTGGTGCCGGCGACGGTGATCGGGAAGGGGTGTTGTTATTGTCGTCGTCGCTCCCAGCACCAGGATGTGGTGGAGATGGAGACCTTGATATAGATGGAAGCGACGGTCCTGGAGCAGGAGATGCCGGTCTCGAGGTATGAGGAGAAGGTCGCTGCTCGGGATCTACGGGGAGCGGTCTTGAGGTCTGAGGAGATGGCTCCGTGCGGGAAATAATGATGTAGCGTTTCTTCCATAGAATGATCCCATGAAGCGCATCTGCCAATGTCTTTTCCCCGTCGCCTCCCGGGAAGTCGAGCTCTAGACCTTCATACTGGGCATCTACTATTTGCTCGACGCAGACGCTGGCGTAGCCTGTTGGAATGTCCATGCCATGACTGCTCTGCCCTGCCAGCGTTGGTAACGCACTCTCGTACGCTACCTGTACATATAGCAGAAGTAAACAAGTTGAACTCCGATCTCGAGGCCTGGATCAATTGACAAGATTGCATAAATATTATGTATAAGTATACCTTAATAGTGAGGTTGCCGACCGGTACATGCAGCTCACATGAGGTCCGTTGCATGATGGCATCCACGGGGAACCGTTGCTCCTCCACGGGTAACCTGGGCGTCTGCGCATCGGGGACCCCTGTAGAAGCACAACTGCTCCCGAGGCGTTGAGAAGGGCTGGCGGTGTGAGGATTCGGCAGTGCTCCAGATTGCGCCAACTCCGCAACTGCGTCGGCCACCCGCCGATTGATTTCATCCATCATTCGTTGTTCTAGCATCTGCCGCCAGCTCTCCTCCATCTGTTCCTTTCTTCGCTTCCGGCTTCTGTAAGAGGCGCTGTCGCCTCGGAAAGCGAACTTCCACGGAACCACCCCGAACCCCCGGCAACGTCCTGGGTGCTCTGGATTACCGAGGGCCAATGTGAGCTCATCATTTTCTCGGTCCACCCTCAACCTCCCAGCCTTGGAATCTTCAATGTTCTTCATGAGATGTTCGGCCTTCTCACGTATTCTGTCATTGAAAATCAGCGTCCCATCCTCTTGGCTTAGGGAGCCTCCATGAGCGTAGTACCAGTTCTTTGATCGTTCGGGCCATTCAATAGTTGCAGGTATGATTCCCCGTTCGATCAGATCTTGTTCCATCTTTCTCCACTTGGGAATTGCTGAGCCATACCCACCTCGCCCCAAATGATGGTGGTAGCCCTTCTGACTAGCATTTGCAACGTTGGTCGTGATCTTTTTCACACCTTCTTCACTCCTCTTGTATTCAACAAATGCATCCCAGTGGTCCCTCAACTTGGGCCACACGTTGAAGTCTGGAGTTTTGCCCTTCTTGATGTAGTGGGTGTCCAGCATCTTCTTGAATGTCTGGAATTGAGTAGCCATCTTCTTAAGTGTCCACGCTTTGACATCCTTCTCGCTATAATCTTCGGAGAATGTGAAATGCCTCTTCACGTCTTCCCACAGCATATTCTTTTCTGTCTCTGGAAGGGCGTACGGATTATCGCTTCTGCCCTTCCATTCTCTGATGCTGATAGGCACGTTGTCCCGGACGATTGCCCCGATTTGACTAACGTACTTCTTTGCGACTTTCTCGGGAGCAACCGGCCTGCCCTCATCTGTAACTTCGGTGATGACAAGCCTCCCTTCCATCACCTTTGTACGACCTCGGGTCTTTTGCCCTTGTGTCGATTCGGAGGGCTAACAGTTTAAGATTCGTTAATTAGTACGTACTAGTAGCGGTGGCGTGAAACAATACAAGAATGGTTGTATATACCTCGCCGGAACCTTCCGCCACGGCAAGTTGTTGCTGCGGCTGTTGCTCTTCATTCACATCGGCAGACATGTTGAGGAACATGTCCGCCTGGGTGCCCTCTTCATCCGTGTATGATAGTGGAACGTTGTCGCCACTACCATCACCAGCGATTATCTGCTCCATGATATACCTTGCGGTCTCATCGTCTGCCATTTCAACTATTGCTGCAAACATACATGGAATCATACATGACAGTCATAGAAATCGTCTTAATACAAATTTGTATATAATCACAGTTCGGAATCATACATGTATATAATGAAATCATAAAATAACATGAATCGTACAAAGTTCGGAATCTTTATACAAATTTCTATGAATTTATACAAATTTCTATGAATTTATACAAATTTCTATGAATTTCTATGAATTTCTATGAATTTCTATGAATTTCTATGAATTTATACAAATTTCTACGAATTTCTATGAATTTCTATGAATTTATACAAATTTCTACGAATTTCTATGAATTTCTACAAATTTCTACGATTTTCTATGAATTTCTACAAATTTCTACGAATTTCTACGAATTTTGACGAATTTCTACGAATTTTGACGAATTTCTACGAATTTCTACGAATTTCTACGGCGGCGATAAGGGCGGCGGAGGCGGGACGGCGGCGGTCAGGGCGGCGGAGGCGGGACGGCGGCGGTCAGGGCGGCGGAGGCGGTTCACCGGAACCACGGGCGGTGCCTAAGCTACTACGTTGTGATGGGCGGCAGGACGGCGGCGATCACGGCGGCTACTCGGCGGCGATCACGACGGCTACAAGGCGACTCTCACGGTAGCTACTCGGCGGGACGGCGGCGATCACGACGGCGGGACGGTAGTTAACAACCTAACTACAAATCTAACTTAACAAACTAACTAGAAATCCAAAAATCTAACTTAACAAAATTAGAAATCTAAAAATCTAACTTAACAAAATTACAATTCCATCTAAAAAAGAACAAAATTAAAAATTAAAAGGAAACCCAGCTCTCCCGGCGCACCGGCCGGCGCGGCAGACCTCTCGCGCGCGGGGCGGCGGCCGGGGCGGCCTGACGGCGGCGGCCAGGGCGGCGTGACGGCGGGACGGCGGCGGCCGGGCGGCGTGCGGGATAGCGGCGGCCGGGGCGGCGACGAGGACGAAGACGATGACGGCGGGACGACGGCGGCCGAGGCGAAGACGACGACGGCGTCCGGCGAGGAGCGACGAGGGGCGACGAGGGGCGACGAGGATGGAGCCGGCGACGAGGGGCGATGCAGCCGGCGACGAGGTGGCCGGGCCGGGGGCTGGGCCCGTCGACGGACGAGGAGGGGATCGAGGAGGGCCGGCCGGGGGACGACGACGGCGCAATGCGGGACTTCGACGGCGCAATGGGGAACGACGACGGCGGCGGCCGGCGAGGGAGGCGGACGGGCGGCGACGGGCGGAGAGCGCGGGACTTGCGAAAATTTCGCTAAGTGTGGAACTGGCGGGGGGTAGAAGGGAGTACAGTGCTTTTAACCCCCCCCCCTTTTATCCCGGTTCGTAATGGCACCCGGGACAAAAGGGCCTTTTGTCCCGGGTCCCGTTTGCAACCGGGATAAAAGGGGGTCCTTTTGTCCCGGTTGCTGTTAGCACCCGGGACAAAAGGTCTTTTTTCCTATTTTTCTTCTCCCGCCTGTTTTTTGGAAATGGATTTTATTTAACCTTTTCACTGCATTCCAGGATGAAAAACAAAACCTTCTCAGATTTTGTACATGCAAAAATATATTTAATTAACGAGTAAATTGACAATAAGTATGAAGTAATCATTATTTCTATACCAACTCATGTAGCCTGTAAAATATTTATTTTACTGCATTGCTGTGATCAATAAATTATTCAATTAAATTATTTGAATGCGCAGAAAAATCCATGTTAGTATGTGGTTAACAATGTTCATGTATATCTAAAAAATCTTCACCTAACAAATTTAATAACACATGAAATCATACATAGGGTAAATTACAAATTGTATCAATTAATACACAAAGGTCATGCACATTTAACGCATTACAATACAACGTTGTAAAATTACTTCTTCACGAAAGTTCCTTGATCATGATCGCGGTGTAAGTACGGAGCCTCTTCTTTGGACAGCAGGATGCTTGGATCAACTTCAACGTCGAATGGAGGCATGCCATCAAACTGATCATAATCATCTGATTGGTCTGTTTTATCCTCGACTCCCACGATTTTTCTTTTACCTGGAAGAACTATGTGGCACTTTGGCTCCCATGTCTCTTCTGGATTCCTCTTGGGTTTGCTGCACATGTCATTCACATAGAACACCTGATGCACATCATTGGCAAGTACGAATGGGTCATCACTGTATCCAGTCTTGCTCAGATCTACTATTGTCATTCCGTACTGATCTTTGGTGACGACAGTTAGCTTCACCCAATTGCAAAGAAATAGAGGGATGTACAGCGGTCCGTATTCGAGTTCCCATATCTCCTGTATGAAACCATAATACGACTCCTTGCTATTATTTCTGTCCATGGCATCTATGCGGACACCACTATTCTGGTTCGTGCTTTTCTGGTCCTGGGCTCTCGTGTAAAATGTGTAACCATTTATCTCATAGCCTTGGAATTTGACGATTGTGGTAGCAGGTCCCCTGGCTAACCAGGCAAGCTGTGGGTGAATCTCAGAGTTACCCATAAGTTGTTGGCGCAACCAGGAGGGAAAAGTTTCCATGTGATGACGGGTAAGCCAAGCATCGGATTTGGTCGGGTTTTTGGAAGCTACCATCTGCCTGTGCTGCTCGATATACGGAGACACAAAGGATGACTGTTGTAGAACAGTGTAGTGTGCCTTGTCGAACAAATTAGTATCATTGCTCAAACTTGATTTCCTTCCAAGGGTGCCCATTCCTCGGAGCCTCCCCTCGTGGCGTGAAGTTGGAACCCCAATCGAGTCAATTGAATCAATAAAATCAACACAAAACTCGATCACCTCCTCTGTTCCATATCCCCTGGCGATGCTTCCTTCTGGACGAGCACGATTACGAACATAGTTTTTTAGGACTGCCATGAACCTCTCGAAAGGCCACATATTGTGCAGGTATACAGGTCCGAGAATACCAATCTCTTTTACTAGGTGAACCAGTAAGTGCGTCATAATATTGAAGAAGGATGGTGGAAATAACAACTCAAAACTGACAAGACATTGCACCACATCGTTCTGTAGCTTTGATAGCTTGGATGGATCGATTGCCTTCTGCGAAATCGCATTGAGAAACGCGCATAGCTTTACGAGCGGCAACCGGACATTTTCTGGTAGAACACCCCTCAGTGCAACCGGAAGCAACTAGGTCATCAACATGTGGCAGTCATGAGCCTTGAGATTTGTAAACTTCTTTTGTTTCATATTTATTATTCCCTTTATATTCGAGGAGTACCCAGACGGGACCTTCATACTATTCAAGCATTCAAACATGCTATCCTTCTCCTCCTTGCTGAGAGTGTAACTGGCAGGACGTAAGTAGTGCTGTCCATTATCTCTCTTTTCCGGATGTAGGTCATCTCGTTGCCCCATGGCTTTCAGGTCCTGTCGTGCTTCCAATGTATCTTTTGAGGTTCCATAAACACCCATGAAGCCTAGCACGTTCACGCAAAGATTCTTCGTCAGGTGCATCACGTCTATTGCGTTGCGAACCTCTAGGATTTCCCAATAAGGTAGCTCCCAAAATATTGACTTTTTCTTCCACATGGGTGCATGTCCGTTATCATCGTTCGGAACAGGTTGGCTACCAAGTCCCTTTCCAAAGACTACATGTACATCCTTCATCATCTCGAACACACGCTTTCCATTACGGTGTGCAGGTTTTTTTACGATGGTCTGGCGTCCCTTTGAAATGCATCCCGCTCTTTCTCAGCTGGTGGTGAGCAGGGAGAAATCGACGATGACCCATATAGACGACCTTCTTACAGTGCTTCAAGTACATGCTATCTGTGTCATCTAAACAGTGGGTGCATGCCCGATATCCCTTATTTGTCTGTCCTGAAAGGTTACTCAATGCAGGCCAATCGTTGATGGTTACGAACAACAGTGCTCGTAGAATAAAGATCTCTTGTCTATCCTCATCCCACACACGTACACCTTCTTCCTTCCAGAGCTGTAAAAGGTCATCAACCAACGGCCTTAGGTACACGTCAATGTCGTTGCTGGGTTGTTTTGGGCCTTGGATAAGCGCCGGCATCATAATGAACTTCCGCTTCATGCACAGCCAAGGAGGAAGGTTGAACATACAAAGGGTCACAGGCCAAGTACTATGACCACTACTCAACTCACCGAATGGATTGAATCCATCAGTGCTTAAACCAAACCTTATGTTCCTTGCTTCACTTTCAAAGTCTGGGAATGTTCTATCAATTGATCTCCACTGTGCCCCATCTGCGGGGTGTCTCAGCATCTCATCTTCCTTACGGTCTTCTTTGTGCCATCGCATCAACTTAGCATTCGCCTTGTTCCTGAACAAGCGCTTCAAGCGTGGTATTATAGGGAAATACCACATCACCTTCGCGGGAACTCTCTTCTTGGGAGACTGCCCCTCGACATCACCAGGATCATCTCGCCTGATCTTATACCGCAGGGCTTCGCAGACGGGACAAGCATCCAATTCCTCGTATTCATCACCACGATAGAGGATACAGTCATTAGGGCATGCGTGTATCTTCTGAACATCCAATCCGAGAGGGCAAATAATCTGTTTAGCTTCATGTGTTGTGGACGGTAATTCATTATTCTCGGGGAGAATCTTCTTGACAATTCTCAACATCCCCTGAAATGCCTTATCGGACACACCATTTTTTGCCTTCCATTGCACAAATTCTAGTGTCGTACCTAGTTTTTTATGGCCCTGCTGGCAACCTGGGTACAACAATTTTTGGTGATCATCTATCATGCGCTGCAACTTTGCTGCTTCCTTCTTAGTTTCGCAATCTCTGTATGCATCTCGTATCACCTGATCAAGGTCATCAGTAGGGTCATTTTCTGCAAACTCATCTTCATCAGCCTCGCCCATTGTAGTACCTGCAAAAGCTTGGCCTGCAACCCAGTCCGGAATGGTGTCATCTTCCTCCTCCTCCTCGCCATCTTCCATTACAACCCCTAGTTCACCGTGCTTGGTCCAAACCAAATAGTTAGGCATGAAACCGTATTTAAACAAGTGGCTGTGAATAGTCCCCCAGGAATCCTTTGAATACTCCTTCCTGTTATTGCATTGGAAGCATGGACAACATACGAACCCATTCTCTAGCTTGTTCGCTTTTGCCACTTCGAGAAAATAATGCAAGCCATCAATAAACACCTTGCTCCGCCTGTCTGCATTATACATCCAATGCCGGTCCATCTGCATCGTATTACGCACGAAAATGGATTACACTTGACAATGGATTACGCGTGAAAATCGATTAAAGATCCAAACAACATGGTACAATACAACAACATGAAGATCCAAATACACATATTTAAATTAAAGTCCCAAACACTGCATAAGTTGTTCAACTTGAAGACCGTGATCATCTCGCGAGGATGTCCTCAACTGGGCGGCACCGCACTTCGTCATTAAAGAGGTTAGATGCTACGGAAAAGGGGACACGGTCACGATGTCTGTATCCACTCTTTCTCGTCGAATCGAACCTCCTTCTTGACATACGTTGCTGCTCGACGGAGAACATCCTCGGCGAGATGAACACGGTATGCAAGTTCAACAAGTAGCAGAAGTCATCTATGTACAAAAATTCTTTCCTTACCACTACAGAAGTTGTTGAACTTGAAGACCGTGTTCATTTCGCGAGGATGTCCTCAGCTAGGCGGCACCGCACTTCGTCATGAAAGAGGTTAGATGCTACGGAAAAGGGGACACGGTCACGATGTCTGTATCCACTCTTTCTCGTAGAATCGAACCTCCTTCTTGACATACGTTGCTGCTCGGCGGAGAACATTCTCGCCGAAATGAACACGGTATGCAAGTTCAACAAGTATATGGATTTAAAAAACCATATTGAATTTGATAAGATAAACCGTCTAGACAAGGTAGCATATGGATTTAAACCACTGCAATAATGCATACTATATATGACACATCAATCTCCCTCACATTCTAGCTCAAAATACCTCTCCATTTTTCTACTTCATCATCACATTGTAGCAAATAATCTTTCCATCTCCAAAGAATAAATCAAAGCATAACACGAGGATGAAGTAGCAAACCTTCGCATTACTTGTGTTGGCCGAGTGAAATTCCAACGAAAATGAGGGAAAAAACTTCGGGCAGCACCTCCCTTGCTTGGGCACCACCGGAGAGTAGGTGAAGCTCAGCTCTCTATCAATGTGCTGGACTGCTCGGGCTGGAGGAAGAAGAAAGTCTCTGTCTCGGGATATAGTGGGGGATGAGTTTTTATCCCGGTTAAAAACTCCAACCGAGACAAAAGGAAACACCTTTTGTCCCGGTTGGAAGTTAGTCCCGGTTGGAGGATCCAACCGGGATAAAAGGGAGTCCCGGTTGGTGCCTCCAACCGGGATAAAAGGGTGTCCCTTTTATCCCGGTTGGATCCTCCAACCGGGATAAAAGGGTCCCGCCACCGACGGCCCCCCGCTAGCCGTTGCAACCGGGACTAAAGGGGGGCCTTTAGTCCCGGTTGCAATTACCAACCGGGACTAATGCTCCCCTCCAAATTCCCGCACCCCGGCGCACCCCCTTTTGTCCCGGGCCACTTTTAAACCGGGATAAAAGGGGGCGGATCGAAAGTCAGTTCTCTACTAGTGTGTGGAGCTATAAAAATTTTTAGTGGAGTGCTGCGAAACACCCCCTAAAAGTCATTTCCAATGTGACACAATTTTTTTTTGGCTTCGGGTATTTGTACTTTGGAGACCCTGAACTAAAGTCCGGATATGACAAAAAGATCAGTAATCGTATGGAGTCACTGACAATAGGTTTAAGTGACCACGAATTGCTTGTGTCTGTGCTCATGGACGTGCGACATAACTCTAATATGCCTCTGCTTACCAATATAGTAGGGTACTTTATATGCAGTGCATACTCAGTTCCACTAACAATTTAACATTTCAAAACGTGCATAAGTCTAATATAATTGTTGCAAACTTTAATTTAACATATTTCTTTCAAACTTCGTATACTTGTTCACACATCTTACCCAATGCATATGTAGATACATACATATGTAGCAATTTATCCTTGCAGCGCCACATGTTGCAACACATTTACAAGCGCTAGTATAGACACTAACAATACTTGCTGGGCCTCTAGTAATGCGTAATGCATTGCTAAAGGGTTATTCGTCATGTGACAAGGAGATATGGTGCCGCTAGGTTTCTACTATGGGCAGCTAGGGTTCTTCCCTGGTCCTCCGTAGAATATGTAAGTGCCCCAGTTGATGCTATTGGTGCCGCTCTGCACGTTGTAGCAGTTGGGCTGCTTATTCCCCAATCCCACAACATTTGGTGAATTGAGTTTGTTGAACGAATCGACCACTTGTATGTTCCTGATGTAGCTGGCCTTGCTGTACCCTTCCCCAGGGAAGTGCCCACTGCCCATGTCTGTCGAAGTTTGGCCGGCGTAAGGCGAGTACACCTCTCCGCCCCACATGACATAGGATGCACTAATTTGCAAGTACGAGAAAATGGTTGATGGCCAATAACCCAAAATATGGTTTCCTACTTGCAACCACCAGTTGCCCCCCTTTGGATCCTGCAGGCAAAAAAATTACTGGAGAGTCAGACAGGATTATGGCAAGGGGATATAGTTCAAAAGGCTAACATGAGAGATCTAGTTGCATTTGTGGAAAAATCTGTTGCGTGCATGGGAACAACTCGACTCATGAGTGAGGCCACAAACAGGCCAACGTCATCACGGTTGTAGCCTCAACTTACAATTGAACTTTTGCCTCGAGAAAGAACAAGAAGCTGGCACGCTTTCGGTGTCCATCCATGAATTTGATTTGCTATGCTCGGAATGTGAAAGATTTTTTGGTTTACCTTCCAGATTAAAATAGTTATTTCATATTGTGAGCCACCGTATCTGGATACAGGGGAGAAGCTACCACCGATGGCGATCTGATTGTTTGTTTGGATGAACCCTGAGCACTGTAGGTTATAGCAACCTGTTCTTCGATATGCATCACGCTACAATATTCCGTAGCAATAAAGAATTAGTAACTTATATGCCATTTCCTAACTTACTGATAAAGATAAAAAGGAATGTGATGCTTATCTTACAGTCCAGTATATGAAGAGTCTTGTAGATCTATCCCCGTACAACTCAGGGTAAACCTGCAATTTTGTGGAGAGAACAGACCGTTAGCCATACTGAAAGAGATTGCATGACTTAATAATATGCATTACAACATGCATAGGAATCACAAAATTTATTGCCAAGAGTTTGTCAAAATACCTATGTAGATACATTTTAATTTGGTCCTCATATGAAGTATTTCCATTAATTACTAAATGCTCTATATTCTCTTTCATCCCAACTCTTAGTTTCTCCGTTTTCGTCACACCTTGGATACATGTTTACTTAAAAGCTTAGCTTCATCGATTTCACTTCCTATTGCAGCCTTCTATAATAACTTGGTGCTATGGCTATTGCTAGTTTCGTCATTTCAAGATGTGTCGTTTCCGTTCACCTCCTATGAGCTACTGTTCTAGGCCATGATGCGGATGAAAACTCCCATTCCTTTAGTGGTAGGTGATGTGCTCGTAAAAAACTACACGTCTTTTGGTTACTTTATTAATCTAAAGATGTGCGAGCCTAGTCCTTCGAAGCTTTCATAGGGATTGGATGTGCAAGCATGCCTTCATAAAGGTGAGTATTATGTGCATCTGTGTGACTCAGGTGTTTATAGTGGGTGAGTGTACATGCATATATGTGAGTGTCTTTATCTATTCTGTGTTTTTGCAAAAAAATTGAACATGTGTAAACACAAGAGCTGTATATCACTGGTAGAAAAGTGAGCATTAGACCCGGTTGGAGAGACGCATAAGTCTCGAAAATCCAACCAGAACTAATCTTTCGAGACTAAAGGTCCCGACCTTTAGTCCCGGTTATCTCACCCAGGATTAAAGCTTACCTTTTATCCTGGTTGGTATTACCAACCGGGACAAAAGGCTTCCAAAAAAATAAAAAAAAATGTGGGCCATCCCCATTGTGCCTGCTCACGTCTCTACCACTAGCTACAGCTCTGCCTCAACCACCACCTCCTCGAGCTCCAACTCCACCACAGAGATAATCAAATCAAGAGCATAAATAATTGACACTTCACAAATTGAAGCATGAAACATGCTCATCTTACATGACTATCACACAAGTAATAGAGCACACAACCAATCAATTCACACATGATCTGATTCACAAGTCACAACACATGAGTTCGATTTGATTCACAACACGTGGTGGATTCACCAGCAAAAATCACAAACAAATCATTAATAGAGGTGAATCAAATCTAGCAGCTCGCTTGGGAGCATGAGGCATGCTAGGCCGAAGCCACTTGCACTTGCACTAGGGCCGCCCGCGCCATGACGGGCCCTTGTCCACCGGTACCGCGCCGGGCCGTCGCCCCCCGGCACCGCATTGGGCAGCTCCGCCCACGCCGGGCCATCTCACAGGTAGGGAGCTAGGAGGAGGAGGCCGGGGAGGTGGGGAGGGAGGGAGGGAGCAAACGGAGAGGAGGAGGTGGGGAGGAAGGGAGGGAGCAAAGAGGGAGGAGCGCTAACTAGGAGGCTGGGGAGGGAGAGGGAGCAGAGGGTGGAGCGAGTTGAGGGAGAGGAGAGGAGCATATAAGGGAGAGAGAGAAGTCGGAGAGATAAATGCTGGCGTCATGAATTAGTCCTGGTTGGTGGCTTCAACCGGGACTAATTCATTTTATTCCAGCTGGTAGCTCCAACCGAGATTAAAAGCTCCACTTTTGTCTCAGATGGAACCACCAACCGGAACTAAAAGGGCTCTGAGTTATTACCAATTTTAGACCCGGGACTAATACCTCTTTAGTCCCGGGTCCGATTCGTTCTGAGATTTTTGTCAAGGATCAAAAGTGGTTTCTCTAGCTCTGTAGCAAATCTACTTGCCCTTCGCCCCTGGTAATAATGCTGCTAGAACAACTCATGAAAGAATCTTTTTTAGGTAATTCCTACTCGTCGTAGCTGTGGCTCTTTCAGCATCACATATACCATGGAGGCTGAAAGTCAGCGTTTCACAGAACATTTATGAAGGTGGGTTAATGTTTCCCTTGGAGGTCTAACCTGCCATCCTGCTTCAATTGTATTGAGGTCGTTGCCGCTATAGGAACCCCCAGAGATCCAGAGCTGGGCCAAGCTGAAATCTTTGGCCCTCCCAATAGTTGGTTCCCACAGATTGATGCTGGTTTTGGTTCCATAGTACCTAGCCTTCGGTGTATACGCTATGGCGTGCTGCTCAATGAGAGAGCAAACGAAGTTAAATGATAAATTTTAAAATAATAATTGTACAATGGTGATTCTTGAATAGGTGTTGTACCTGGTGGCCAATCGTCACATTGAGCTTGTTAGGGTCATCAATAACGGAAAAGAAGTTCGGTATGCTCCTTGGCCTCTTCTTCCCATACCTCTTGATAGAGCTAGCCCTCAGGACATCCTCCTCCTTGGTCCTTCGGATTGGTATTGTGTTTGGAGGGCAGCATTTGCCATTCTGATGCCATGTTTGGGTGATTGAATGTGGTGCGATGTTGGAATCATCGCTCAGGCCTTCTGGGTGGTAAGAAGGCCGCATCTGGAAGGTGACGATGCACGCAATGTGTTTATGTGGTGTTGGGGGGAACTGCAGCTAGTCGATCTGCACCCAACAATGAAATGAAAAGGGCAATGGTGCAGCTGAGAGGAACCTGGATAGTATGGTTCTTGAGGAGTGGATGATCGAATGCAGGCTGTTTGGAGATGGGCACACAGTCTATGATATCTCCATCTGCACTCTGTTGTTTTCATAGAATCAGTACTCGCAATAAAAGTAGAAAAGAAGAGAGGATTATGCATACATTAGGACTGGAATGAATCCGAAGGTCATATGAAAATTTTCAGTTGCAAAAAGTAAGTAAATATATGTGGATCATTTTTGTAATATAGTGTACTGCACGCAAATCATGAAGCTGCTGAATGACAACACAAGAGAATGAAGAGTACCTCAATGCTTGCGAGAGGATCCTTGTTGAGCCTCTTGAGGAGGCTTCGCACCTGCCGCCGCCGCTGCTCCGACGTCCCGGCAGCGCCCCCCGCTGCCGCCACAACTGCGAGAGCCACGACGAGCGCGATCAAGCACGCTCGCGTCACTGCCATTGTAAGATCCTGTTGTTATCTCGGTTTCTCTTCAGCATGAGCTTTTAAAAGGTAAGAGATGTACGTCTCGGCCGGCCTGGCTCTGGCGTACGTCAGAGTATTTGTTTTAGGGATATGGACTGAAACAAAGTTATCTTAGCTACTACCTTCTATAATCAAGATGTATATTATATATGTGGCGTCAGAGTATTGTTTTTTCATACGCTTTGACATAAGAAGAAGATGCTTCGAAAGTTGCTAGCATGTTCGCGGAACCACGGATGGATTGGTAAGAGCTGCTCTCCTTCTGACATGAATTGACATTTGCCAGCACCTGATGCCGAGGTTTCATGCCGTCGAGGTGCTTTTGTATATTGTCACCAAGGTATTGAGGTGCTGTGTTTTAAAAAGCTTTCTACTCCATGGATTTTTAAAGTATATACGTGAGCTCAGAAAACAAAATCAGCAAACTGATTCCAAGAGTTGACAAACTCCATGGACAGACGTTGATTATGTCACTTAACTATCTAGCCACCAATCGGTTAGTTGCTATAGTTGACCTTGAATTTGTAAAGATGCAAATGCAGAGACATTATCCATTTATATAGACGATTGTACATCCAAGTAGATATATAATGTGGGTGCAGACATTACCCAACTAGTAAATGTCTTAGTCGTCCGTCGATCTATGGTTAATTGCGTTGCAACAGTATCCCGCGTATAGGCACTATTCAGTCAATGTCACAGAAATTTCAAAGCTCTAATTCGCTCCTTTCGGCAGATAATCGACCACATCCTTCCCTTTGATTGCGTGATTATCGGGTGTAGACTTACTCCAAATCTTTTGTTAAGTGATTATTTGCTGCTAACGATTATTCAACTTCGAGGGTAAATACTTAAATTAATCGTAGCGTATATTTAACTTCAAGCAATGTGATGCCAACAAATAATTAAGCCAATCTGTTAGGTGCTGATTACGAGGACATACTTGGTCCAAGTCTTTTTAGTGAAAGATCACAACTTTTGAATGTTCAACTGACATTTTTTAACATGTTAACTTTTGAATCGTCAGTCTCTCAAATGATTTGGAAGTTTGACTTGAGACGGTTGTTGGGATGCAATCTCAAAGAGACTCGTGCTCAAAAGATGGAATGGGAAAAACACTTGCCATCTCTGGAAAATCATCCCTCCCTTTACAACGGGGTAGGACTCCCCTTTTATAGTGACTCGGAGGTCATTTTACATACCGTGAATACCCTTTCTCACCTACTACATTACTGGAATATGTTGTACATAAAGGTCTTTGGGGTAACGTGTACAAATTAAACTCTCCTGCAGAGTCACGTATCTCACGTCTCCTTGTAGTCACGCCTCCTTGTAGTCATGCTTATCACGTTTTTATGTAGTCATGCTTCTCACACCTTCGAGACTTTAACCACGAGGCTTCTTGTTTTCGTCTAAGTCTTCAGCTTCAGAACCTTATTAGCTTCGCATTGAGGAGACTCCTTAGCCTCATGTCTTCAACCTTAACGCGCATAGCTCAGTCTAGACCTTGAGTAGAAAACATAACAAAAAACACAGTGCTTGAGATTAGCTTCGAGCGTTCAAGGGCAAGTTAATTCATATCTTAGCCATCAGCAAATAATGTTTAGCCTCGAAGTCGAAATGACAAAGAAGATGCAAGGTTAACGTAGTTTACACGCTTATTTAGAACCTGCAAGGTTAAGTAAGTTTTGTCCACTGATCTTGATCTTGTGAGGTTAGCTAGTTTTTGCTAATGAACACCGCTCAAGGTTGATCAATTTTTGGATGATCCCCAACAATAGCCCCTCGTGGGTGAGGGTCGACTCTGACGTGCTAAACCCGCGACAAAGGATCACTCTACCAAAAAACATCACCCTCGAGCATCGGAGAAGAGATGAGCCAATAGTTAACTTTTGTGACCTACGTGCCAACTTCCAATTGATTGATGGTTCGTTTTCAGCTTGAGGTTCAAGGCTCCCTTTCATGCGGGTCGCTTTCAGATTGCCTTTGCGTTTTGCTGCTATACTATGCACCGTCAACTGAGCTTTTTAAGATTCATGCTTGCTTTGTTGTTTTCCTCGAGCTTCAAGGCCTCGAAGGTACTGTTGTTGTTCATGTTTTTTATTCTTGCTTAACTTCATTTTGTTATTGTTGGCGCTAGAAATCGGTCAACCGAATCCCCAGCGTCTGACACACGACCCGGGAGAATCTGCTTAACTCCTGTTCGGGTGATTGCCCTGGTGTGGTTCGCGCGGCGTGCCAGCCAATCTGACCTGTTGATTGGCAAGGAAGAATACGTGTCAGGTCCAGAAATCACGATCGGCTAAGTTTCCGATCTCGAGAGAGCTTATCAGCGAATCGGCCGATTTGCCGTAATAAAGAAATCGGCTATAAGGCAGCCGATCACTGTAGCCTTGTAGACAGAAAACTACTGGAGTAATCGACACAATGCTATAATAACAACACTAGGAATAGATCCAATCGGCAATATGTAAAATAAGCGAATTCAATAGCAAAACATAAAGAAAGCCGAAACCACCAATTCCTAGCTGGATAACTGGTGATAAAACTAGAAAGACAGGTAAAACCTATGATTCTAGTAAATATCGATAACTAGTGAATAAATCTAAACAAAACAACAGCGATACGCCTGGAGTTAAAGCTTAGAATTTACTCGGTAAACGGAACTTACAAGATCGGCCGGAGATCAAGTTGATGCAGCCCTGCCAACCCGTATGAACTCGTGAAAAAGGAGAAAGTATTTGGCGAAATCGCCTGCTCGAAAGTAAGTGCGAGGAAAAAGTAGTTGGTTGTATTGATTTGTTGATGATTACAGATTTACAAAGGTAGCTATTTATAGCCCCGTACAGATGACTCCTTAACTGACTAGAATTCTATCCCTAATTCAAATAGAAAACGAATATTTACAAGCACGATTCGTGCTAGGTTGGTTATTATACGCTTCATGGGCTGATTTCCCCCTTATCCTTTTATTCTTTTCCAAGCCCTTACCGGCCCAATTATCCCAACCTCCTAATCGGCCGATTCCTTATCGGCAAAAGGCAACCGATTGGGAACCCGGTGCATTCGATCCGAACCCCAAGGGTTAAGCGAGGCAGAAGTCATCGGCCGATCTCGTACTGTAGCACCATTCGACCGATTCCCAACTGTACTTTTCCAATTTCCTCTCTTCCTTGCGCCGATTCTACTAGTGACGAAATCTGGCGTCAACACAATGGCCCCCAGTTTCGGAGTAAAAACATAGTCTTTTACTTCAAAATTCTTTTCAACTTCTCCTCCGAAACAGCCGCAATGAAAATATCCTTCCGTTTTGCGGTCTTCCAGCTGATGATTGCAATCTTTTCGAAACGGGCGCCCACGACAACCACTACTCCCTAAAAACTCGAAACGCCGGCACGGTAAAAATTCCATTTTTACCCCTCTTCAGGCACCCTTTAAATAGCGGTTCACCCCGCACTTCACCTTCAAGCTCACGTCTTTCTTCCTCAGCGCGCGCGCCTTCTTCTTCCCTCAGCACTTTTCCCTTGTCGCCGAAGCTTCCCAGCGCCATCCTCCTGTTGCTTCTTCTCTTCCCCTCCAATGGCGGCTCCTTCAGGCAGTTCTCCAGCGCGCGATGCTCCGGAAATAGCACCCCCGGCGGTAGTGGCGACAGCAGTTGCTCCGTCATCAGAAGAAGGAGCTTCATCGGAGATCCCAATGGCGATCCCCATCGCGGCCTCATCCTCCGCAGCTGCACCGGCGGTCACGCCGACTACTAGGAACTTCATCTCAGAGGTTATTACCGAATCCTTCCTCTATCGGCAATGCATTTACTCTTAGATCTGTTTCTTACTTTTGCACCCCCCTCTTTCCTTTTTAGGCAATTAGACACCGCATCACCATCCATCTTACTGGAAATCCTGGCCTTATTTGCCTCGGACCCATGGGGAACCCAGATCCAATAGAGCTCATCAATCTAGAAACCCACAGAATCCGCTTCAAACAATCCACCATGAACCTGGATCACTGGTTGGGCACTTTTAGATCTTGGCCGAATGAAACCCCAGATTGGAGGGAATGGTACCAACGGATAGCCGAGCCGAAGAGGGTCTTATGGGACGAGCTCAAAATCGGCCAGTGTATCAACCTGTCTTTGTCCCAGATGGAGAAAAATGAACCGTTGGTAATAGCGGCCTCTTACTTTTGGTCTGATGCCCTCAATGCTTTCTTGTTTGGGCATGGACCTATGACTCCCACATTGGCCGATGTGGTTCTACTGACCGACCTTGATATTTCCTCCCCGGACACACCTTTCCGCCTCTTAGCCGCAACGTCACATCGGCTGGACACAAGAGGAATCGGCAGGTGGAAAGGATTTATTAGATGCAACAAAAGAGCCAGGTCTGTTGAGAATAGGGAGCACACAGCCTTTTTAATGATGTGGTTAGAAAAACATTTCTTCTGCGGAAGAGCAGCCGGCCCATCAACCAACACCCAGGCTTTAGCCGAAGCACTATCAGGAAGGACCCCTGTTCCCCTTGGGAAACACTTACTAGGGGCGGCGTACCACATGCTCCACCAAATCGGCATCAAACTATCCAAGGGGGAGCCGATCGGAAATCCAGGCGGACCCTGGTGGTTCATCAATTTATGGCTGAACCTTTATATGAGCAAGATCACTCAGCAGAGGGTGGACCATATGATGTTCCCCAACATTGAATCGGCAGAAGATCCTACCGATCATCTCCGATGCACCTCCTATGGCGAAGCGGCATCGGCCTTTCCAGGTTGCACATACTCTGCTACAAAAGTGGCTGAGTACTTCCGATGCTTTTACAATGGCTTTAATAAAGATGCAACCGTCTGGTTTCCTTATCAGCGGGATGACCCAATCTTTGAAGTCCCAACCTGCTTCGACTCAACCACTGGCCGATTCGACGAAGAACTCACCGATGAGTTAATCAAGCCAGGAATCCTGCCAGCCAACTTCTTCTCAGGGAAGGATGCCCCCACGTACGAGTTCTACAATCCCTCTATTGCAGCACGCCAACTCGGCATGGGTCAGCTGCCGATTCAAGTATATTTCGCTGGCCGAGTCAAGTTCAGAGATGGGCTCACAACAGGTCTAGACTACAGTTGGGTATGAGACCGGATCCCGGACTCCAACACTATTGATCTGAACAACTGGATAGTAGCCCCCTTCGCTGTCCAGCCATTCAAACTTTGGTGGGCCGAATGGAAACAATTCCTCTTCTGCAATTCGACATCGGCATACTGCAACCTCCTGGATCCAGCCAACATCGACCCGAATGCCGAGGTATTTTCCTTAGCCGATTTTTTGTCCTTTTTTCAACGCGAATGAACACTAATATTTTACTATTTCTTCAGGCTGAGAATCGTACTCCTCCAACACACAGCCGGAGTGGTCGGCTAATAGAGGGTCATCATCCATACACCTCCTACCCTCTCATCGGCTATGACGCTCCATCCGTGGACGTGATTGCTGGCCGATCAAAACAAACTCAGAAGAGAGTCACCAAGAAGACCAGCCGCCGAGTCCGAGCCCGTATAGAATCGGCGGATCCTCCCATGCTCGTATCGGCAGAGACTCCGGCCGCGCCACCCCCTCAGGCCACCAGAGACATTGACACTCAAGTCATCGCACAAGCCGGGGCAGCCGCCGCGTCATTGTTGTTAGAGGCCATTCAGGTAAACTTATATTTTAATCCTCCCGATTGTTGTTTTGATATTAACCCTTCTTATCTTAGAGTGCACAGAATACTCCTATGGACACACAACAATCGGCAGCAGCCCAATCGGCCGTCGACGCGCCCCCGCTTCCATCTGTCAAGGTACAACACTATTTCACCGATTCCCCTAGTATTCGCATAATATACTTACTCAACCTTCTGACACAGGTCATTGGTACGCCAAGCGCTCCTCAACCACTGGTCCTCTCTCGGGGAGCTGGTCCAAGCACCGCGCCGATCATCGTGGAGTCTTCCTCTTCTGATGAACCTATGGTACAGGCCCCTGAGCAGGGAACAACGGCTTCCCGAACGCAACTTGAAGAGATTCGCTTCAAAGTGGTAAGACATCTTTCAAGCTTTATTTGGCCGATTCGCTATCACCATCAGCCGATTTATTTTTTCTTCCTTATTATTTCCAGGAACAGGACACTCCTGACAATAGCCTCTTCTCTTTCGCGGTCGCCCTTTCTAACAACGAAGAAGTCGCTTCCCGCCAAGTCGCCTTGAGTTCCATCCCTGACGACGTCCGAGCCAAGCTTACTAGTATCCGATCCCTTCTTCAAGGGGACATCGGCCGACTAGTAGAAGATGCTTCACCGATTCGGCAGCTTTTCGGTGACGTCAGCGGACGAGTGCCAGAAGAAGCGGAGGAAGCCTTGGCGCCGGCTGCATTCATCGAGCCCATGAGGATCCCGGTCTTCAGAGCCCTTCGTCACATGGCTGATCGCGCTAAGCTGGCCAAGACTCGTGAAGAGGAGGACGCATTCAAACGTCAAGCTCAAGAGGTGCACCAGCGTATCCATTTTCTGGAGGACTCCCGCCCAGGGATCGTCGGTGAGATAGACCGCCTCAAATGTCGAAGGGCAGAACTTGCCAAGGAAATGGAGCAGGTGACCAAGGCAATCAGCGCTGAAGAGAAAAGGCTCCAAGAACTCCCTTCCGTCATTGCCGATTTGAAACAGGAGAGGCAGCACTTGGCCCATGAAGCCCTGAAGCTCCACCGTAGTGCATCAGAGGTCCCCGGATCGGCGGATGAAGACCAACGGGTCCTGGACTCTGCCGATCAGATCCGGCGTTGGGCGATTGCGGCTATCGATACCCTCCTGGGTAATCTGTAAAGCACTGACTATTTTGTACGAACATTTAATAACTGCTTTGACCGTCCTTCGCGACGCCCTTTTTATTTATTGCTCTTCTTACTTTCGATGGGGACGCACCCTTACCAAATTTCCACGCCTCTTTCTCTTATAAATACCGGCCTAGACTTCCCCTTCCGAAAGCATCCGTTTGGCTTCGGTCTTATTTTCTCAATCTGTTCTTATCCAGCGTTTCCGTCCATGAAGCTGATAATCTTGTGCCCCACGGTAGTGTCGATCAGCACATTGGCCGTTGGCATGGGGTAACCATCCATCGGTGTGGCCTGATTAAGATTCCTGAAATCAACGCAAACGCGTAGCTTTCCGTTCTTCTTGTACACTGGTACAATGTTGGAGATCCACTCGGCATAACGGCATTACCGAATAAATTTTGCTTCGATTAGCTGAGTTATTTCAGCTTTTATGTCTGGTAGAATCTTAGGATTGCAGCGTCGTGCAGGCTGTTGGTACGGCCGATACCCTGGTTTTATGGGTAGCCGATGTTCAACAATAGATCGATCTAAACCGGGCATCTCATGATACTCCCAAGCAAAACAATCCTTAAATTCTCTTAACAAGTTCGTCAACTTACATTTGTATTCTGGGTCTAAATTTGCACTAATATAAGTCGGCCTAGGTTTGGTACCATTGCCTAAGTCTATCATCTCTAGTGAATTGGCCAACGTGAACCCGTGTCCTAGCTTCCCATCTTCTCGGGCGAACTGATCCATTTATTCTGAGTCTTCGGAGCCGACTGCTCGGATCGGTTGTAGGCCAAAATCGGTCACCTTCAGGAAGTCGGTCTCCCATACTCTGCCGGATATGCACCTGACGGTTTCGCAGCTCCACTGCTGCGTGTCGGCTGCCGCGATGCTGTATGCGGAATCGGCGTTGACTACCTCGATGTTGTCGCCGACCCATTGTACAAGACATTGATGCATTGTTGACGGGATGCAGCAATTTGCGTGTATCCAGTCCCGGCCGAGTAGCATGTTGTAGAATCCCTTGCCATTAATAATAAAGAATGTGGTGGGAAGGGTCTTACTGCCGATGGTGAGGTTGACGCAGAGGGTGCCGCGAGCGGGAGACACGTTGCCTTCGAAGTCTTTGAGGATCATGTCTGTCTTGGTCAAGTCATCATCACTCTTTCCAAGCTTCCGGAGCACGACATACGGCATGATATTGACTGCAGCTCCTCCATCTACCATTAATCTGGTGAGGGGGCGGCCGTTGACATGCCCTTTGAGGAACAATGCTTTCAAGTGTTGTCGTTTGTCGTCCTCGGGCTTCTCGAACGTGGCTATCATTGGCTCCAGAGCCAACTGTGCCATCTGTTCTTCTATTATCGACATATCCTGTCGATCGGCAGGAGTCATGAATTCCATCGGCAGTATGAAAACCATGCCGACATCGGCTACCGATTCATCACCCGCCGATTCATCATCCCCTTTATCGTTTCTTTTGGGGCGCCATACCCGAGGCCTTCCTTCCTTCTTGTCCGTCGTGCTCTGTTGTTCCTCTTCCGGCTGTTCCCATTGGCGGAGATGTTGGATTCTTCGTTTTTGAGATTTGGTCAATCCATCGGGACACCACCTGGGGTTTATTGGTTTGGCTCCTGACCTGGCGCGTTCCCACTCCAGTTCGCGTCCCAAAGGGTTCTCGTCTGTCACCTGAGCGTCAGCCATCTCTTCAAGCCGACTGTGGATGTTGGCCCTGTTTTCTGGCCTGTCGCGTCGATCAAACTTGCCCCCCGGCCTGTCACGGCGTCTGTCTTCTGACTGGTCATATCGGTCACTTCTGCCCCCCAGCCGATCACGCACGGGAGGACGCTGATCATCTTGGAGCGAGACCTGTTAAACGGCCGATTACCACGATACGGGCCGTTGCATTCTAGGCAATTATCGGCCGAAGGTAGCCTGAGGTTGCTTTCCCAACAGTGGATGAAGAAAGGGCACCTCCAATGATCTTCGTGCCGTCGCATCGCTTCTTCCCGGGACCTTGAGCGTTCATGTTGACGCTGATATTTCTGGAGCAGGAACTGGGAAGTAATGCGTGGCTTTTCCGATTCGCCGTCTTCATCCTCCATCCGCCGCTTTCCTTTGACGTCCTCAGGCGTCGCTTGATTTCTGGGGTCTACGGCACCACTCTTTTTATCCGATTCGGACGTCAGCACCTTTGTTTGGAGTGAGTTCCTCCCCGTATCAACCATGTTGGTGGGAAAGGGGTGCTGGTCGATCTTCATCGGCTTGGCAGATTTTGTCGGCACTTCAAATTTAAGTCTGCCCTGCTCAATGGCCGACTGTATCTGCTGCCTGAAGATTTTGCACTCATTAGTATCATGGGATGTGGCGTTGTGCCACTTGCAATATTTCATCGTTTTTAGTTGTTCGGCAGAAGGTATTGTATGATATGGCGAGAGCTTGATCTGCCCTTCCTGTAGGAGAAGGTCGAAGATTTTATCGGCCTTCGTTGTGTCGAAACCGAACGCTTCTGGCTCCTTTTTGCCGAACGGGCATGATATCGGCTTCTTTCCCTTGACCCACTCTGCCAGTCCGACCTCAGCATCTTCTTCGGCCTCAACCTCTTCTAGGAATGCCACCTTCTTCTGGAAGTTCCTCTGTGGATCGAAAGAACGTACCTCCTGTCCAGACAATCGGTGGACGATTTGGCTTAAGCTCTCGAACTCCTGTGATGCGTATTTTTCTTTGATGTGGGGCAGGAGACCTTGAAAGGCTATATCAGCCAGCTGTGCATCGTTTAGAGCCAAAGAGTAACACTTGTTCGTGATTTCCTGAAACCTCTGTACATATGAGGATATCGGCTCGTCGCTTCTCTACCTGAGGCTGGTCAAATCGGACAGCTTCATCTCATGCACTCCGGCGTAGAAGTATTTGTGAAACTGTTTTTCCAAATCGGCCCACGTGATAATAGAGTTCGGCGGCAATGTCGTGAACCACTGGAAGGCCGATCCGGACAGAGATGACGAGAACAACCGCACCCGTAGAGCGTCTTGCATAGCTGCCTCTCCACATTGGATGATGAATCTATTCACGTGCTCTACGGTTGAAGTATCATCCATCCCCGAGAATTTGGTGAAGTCAGGAACTTTATACCGATAGGGAAACGGCAGTAGGTCATATGTAGACGGGTATGGTGTCCTATAGGTGTAAGTTTGTACCTTTGGCTTTAAGCCGAATAGTTCCTGAATCACCTCTGCAATACGTGCCGAACAATCTGGCTGTTGCTGGTGAACCGTTGGCTGCGGTATTGGCACGTGCTGGTATACCGGGGGTGGAATAGCCTGATGCTGAGTGAAAGCAGGTGGCATCTGAGTGAAAGCTGGCTGTGAATTAAAGGTCGGCTGTTTGAATGAGCCACTTGTTTCATCATACAGTACGAGCTCTGCTGTTTTGTTCATCTCTGGCGCGACAGGCTGGTATGGCGGCATGGGTGGCCGAGTGGCCGCCTGGAAAGATGCCTGAAATTGTGAGCTTCCCTGACTGGCCGATTGATTCTGACCGGCCGTGGTTGATGGTGCCCCCCAAGGCGATGGGCTAACCGGAGGGAACGGCGCAGAGGACAGCTGGATGGAGTCATACCCCATAGGAACTGATGATGAGGAAGCGCCCGAACCTCCAATGGAAAATTGGATCGGCTGAGAAACCGAATTCAAGTAACCCTGGTTTGGTGGAATCGGCTGAGTATATGCCGGTCCCCTATATCCTTGAGGTATCCCACCAGCGAAGGAGTTAACAACGGTGTTGTACACCGTATTTGCAAGCACCGGGGATTGATCAATGAAGGCGTGATAAACGGACTGTTGGACCATATCGGCCATCTTGTCCGAGTCCTCAGAGATTGTGATCTGGCAGGGAGCTGGAAACGGAGTCTTCTTGATAGTCTCCCCGCTTCTGGAGCGACTGAAAGACTGCAGGCAAGCTTTCCGGAACTGTGCCGTATGCTTATCCAGTTCTTCCTTCTGATCGTTCTTTAGATCTGCTTCCGTCACTTCGATAATGTTATCTTTGGAGACTTCAGCAGCTTTCGACATGGCGGCGGTTGTGTTGGTCCCACTAGGCGTGCCAAAAGTGTGTTGGCGCTAGAAATCGGTCAACCGAATCCCCAGCGTCTGACACACGACCCGGGAGAATCTGCTTAACTCCTATTTGGGTGATTGCCCTGGTGCAGTTCGCGCAGCGTGCCAGCCAATCTGACCTGTTGATTGGCAAGGAAGAATACGTGTCAGGTCCAGAAATCATGATCGGCTAAGTTTCCGATCTCGAGAGAGCTTATCAGCGAATCGGCCGATTTGCCGTAATAAAGAAATCGGCTATAAGGCAGCCGATCACTGTAGCCTTGTAGACAGAAAACTACTGGAGTAATCGACACAATGCTATAATAACAACACTAGGAATAGATCCAATCGGCAATATGTAAAATAAGCGAATTCAATAGCAAAACATAAAGAAAGCCGAAACCACCGATTCCTAGCTGGATAACTGGTGATAAAACTAGAAAGACAGGTAAAACCTATGGTTCTAGTAAATATCGATAACTAGTGAATAAATCTAAATAAAACAACAGCGATACGCCCGGAGGTAAAGCTTAGAATTTACTCAGTAAACGGAACTTACAAGATCAGCCGGAGATCAAGTTGATGCAGCCTTGCCAACCCGTACGAACTCGTGAAAAAGGAGAAAGTATTTGGCGAAATCGCCTGCTCGAAAGTAAGTGCGAGGAAAAAGTAGTTGGTTGTATTGATTTGTTGATGATTACAGATTTACAAAGGTAGCTATTTATAGCCCCGTACAGATGACTCCTTAACTGACTAGAATTCTATCCCTAATTCAAATAGAAAATGAATATTTACAAGCACGATTCGTGCTAGGTTGGTTATTATACGCTTCATGGGCTGATTTCCCCCTTATCCTTTTATTCTTTTCCAAGCCCTCACCGGCCCAATTATCCCAACCTCCTAATCGGCCGATTCCTTATTGGCAAAAGGCAACCGATTGGGAACCCGGCGCATTCGATCCGAACCCCAAGGGTTAAGCGAGGCAGAAGTCATCGACCGATCTCGTACTGTAGCACCATTCAGCCGATTCCCAACTGTACTTTTCCAATTTCCTCTCTTCCTGGCGCCGATTCTACTAGTGACGAAATCTAGCGTCAACAGTTATTCTTTTTAATTTTCTTCTTTTGTACTTTTCAGCCGGCTCGTATTATGCAAACGGCGAGGTTGATGTTTGCCGAGGAACAAGCGGAACAAACGAGGTTACGCGACGACATTGCTGAGGGGCACGAGTCAGACGAGGCTACTAATATTGATAGTGGGGAGGATATTTCGAATGTCAAGGTTGACCCATCAGAATTAATGGCTGGCAAGGACGATTATCCTCCTACTTTGCACTTTGGGCGATAACTGGCCTTGTAGAACACGATCAATTTCTATGTGAGCGAGGGATACTTTTCCAACGGTATTGCTAGGCCTCCTGGCGGCGAGGTTGTGCCAAAGCTAGTAATTGGCGAGTCTGTGGTATCCAGGGACTTTTTCACCGTTGGTCTGCGATTTTCATGTGACAAAATGCTGCTTGTGATTTTGGAGAGATATAATGCGAAGTTTCACCAGCTTACACCCAACTCTTTTGTGGCACTTTCCAAGTTCTACTGGGTTCAGTGCACTTTTGGAGGCACGATCGATGTTGATGGTTTTGCGAGGCTATTTGAGCTTCATGTTTAGAAAAAGAATGTGGAATTTGACGAGGAGGATGGCATTTTTTAGATGCAATTTGGCTGCTGCACATTCATGACTCGAAGGAAGAATGAGAGCAAAAAAGATTTCCAGAGTTGAGCTTTCTTCAGCATAGAAGAATAGGTGGGATGATGATTGGCTCTGATATTGGTTTTGTATTAGGATGGATATATCTGAGACTTGTGGCTATAGTCAGCCATTTTTTACATTTTTTTACCTCACTGTCGCCTATGGATGTCACAACTGCTCCCTCATTTGCGAGGTCAAAAGCTTTTAAAAAGTGCAAACATGCTTTTATGGTAGCTTCATCATCAATCACTAGGCGAGATTTAGTTGAGAAGTTTCTTGTAGCATACATTTGGCCCCTTTCCTATGGATGGGAGCCAAAGGACATTGTTATGAAGCCTGTAACTTGGTGTTCTAGTCTAGTCCCCTATCCTATCTTTGGATTGACTTTGCCAAAAGGGGTTAACACCGGCATTTTCATTGATGAGGTTGAGAGGCGGGCTGTGGACATTATTGGACCCTGCCATGAGAACGAGCACATGTCTGCTCATAAGCTTGTTACACACAGTCTCCGAGTGAACCGTGTGCTTTCAGAGAGGGGTATTGAGGTTGAGCCTTGCGCCAAGCATCGCAAGCCCTTCAAGCAGATGCGCGAGACTGGCGCGACTAGGTCAGTTGAGATGGGAATTGTGGCAAAGGGAAAAAGAAGAAAACTGACGACTTGGCTTTTAAACCCATGAGCGAGGCTGGCAAGAAGTCCACGACCTCCAGCCTCGAGGCTCTTAAGAAGAATGGTATGCTCAGCCAAGGCACTTCTAGTGACGAGATAATCGTCCTTGGTGAGAAATTGAAGTTTGTTAAGGGCTCAGCCCATAACTCATGACCTCGAGGCTAAGCCAACGACTACTAGGTCAGAACTCGAGGCTACCGGTGCTCTTGCTGGCATGAAGGTGAAGAAAGATGGCGAGAAAACTGGGAAGCTACCAGCACCGTTGCCAGCTAGCAGGTCTAGAATTGTCAAAGCCATGGATGAAGAGGAATACGCAGGTTTTCTAAACGAGGATTTGTCCCTGGCCTCATCTCGGCACCCTGAAGCTAAGTCTCCACTGAAAGAAATGCAACTCAAGGATGCTATTGTTTCTCCATGCCCTGAAGCTAAATCTCCTCCAATAGATGTGCCACCCAAGGCTGCCGCTGATGAAAAAATGGATAAGCCTGATCCGATGCCTATTGAACTAGGTAAAAATGTTGTTGAATTTTTGCCTAAGTTAGGCCTTGTTGATTCTAGGGGCGCTTCTGTTAAGTTTTTGAAGGAGTTACAAAATACTGTTGGCGTAGCTGGAGAGGCGTATAGTGAACCCCTACTACTTCTTAGGGTGGAACCTTTTACTAAGAGCTCCACTCTGCCTCTGTCCATTGCTAGCTACGACAAGGCGTTCGGCACTAACATCAAAGAAAAATTGTTATCTATCCACGTGCCTAGGTCAGGTGAGGATGATGACCCTTACAATCCACCACTATTGTGGGGTATTAAGGATTCACTCTGTGCTATAAATGTCTTTGTGGCTTCAATCCTGATGATCTAGCTAGGATAAAGGCTACCCTCGGATACAAGGTACCGTTTTCGTAACTTTTGGCAATGTTTTAGTTAGTCTATTAATTTGTTTTTTTCCTTATTTTTTTACTTCTTTATCGTTGCTTTTCTCTTCTAGGCTGTGATTGCTGGCAAAGTTGTTGTTAAAAGTCTTATGGAGAAGGAGAGAGACATGCTCAGTCGCAGCATCAGGTTGATGGAGCTCAAGGCTGAAGTTGCGAGGCTAAAGAAAGAAAACAGCACTCTGAACAACCTGAAGACTTCACTTTCCGAGGTCAACACTGAGCTGCAGGAAAATAAGGAACTGCTTGTTAAGACATGCAACCTCGTTCAGAGGGTAGAGGGTTTAGAGAAGAACTCGCAAGATAATCTTGGTGTTTTGGAGAAACTTCAAAACACTATAGTGTCAGATTTAGTAGCCCGACAGTCCACCAGGGGGTTACCCAAGTGGTTGATTTGTAGGTGAGGGCGATTGCAAAACCAAGAACTCGAAGGTGATCACGAGAACATGAAGGGGTCACGAGGGTTTTACACAGGTTCGTACCTCCGGAGAGTAACACCCTACGTCCTGTATGTTGGATTGTATTGCTCAAGATTGATCTAATTGGCTCGAGAGGCTCCCTCAGCTGCCTTATATAGGCTGGCGACCAAGAGTTACAAGTCGGTTTGAACTTAATCTACTCAGTAGTTACATGGAAGGTAATCTAAGTTAGATTACAATACGCGTCCCATGATATCCGGGTAGATTTGTACCATCTAGTTGCCTTGACTTTTACTCCAAGTAACTTCATTTGCTCAGCCCGCACGTCCTGCTTGGGCGGGCCCACTTGTCAGGTCCAGCCTGTATCCTAGTTGGTGGGGACCCATGAGGTACTCATATCCCTCTAGCCCCCGAGCAATGTGTAGATGAACAAGAACTTGAGGTCATCATAGCGAAGCTTGAAATTAGGTCAGCTGAAGCTGCGATGGCGTCATGGTGACAGAGAGGCTGTGCAGTGCTCAAAAAAAGAAAATTCGAGTGAACACAGAGCCAACGTGGAGAGTGAAGACGAGTGCCGAGTTGATGGGCACCGACGTCCAGCAGGTCAAAGCGACAGGCACTCAGTAGGAGTAGCCCCCGAGCATTGAAGTGATTAGAAGAATCGGTCCAATGGTCAAGAAAAAAGAAGTTATCTCTTGAAGTAGATCTCAGTGCCCGAGCAAAAAGATAGGCATAGCCACAGAGGCCTACTAACTAGAAATGCGTGCCCAAATCTCTGGAGATAAGAACTAAAGCAATGATAGGTAAGTGAAAAAAGTCCTTGTTCACAGGAGTACTACACCGTCGGAGTAGCTTCACGGGAGTACTATCCTTCAGTACTTGAAGAGAAGGCCGATCATCATGTGAATACTGTGGAGCCCCATTGGTATGGTGGAGTTATGTCGTGCACCCTCACGAGTGTACTGTAGCGTCTTGGATGCTAGCTGGAGGCCCAGCTATAAATAGACCACCATTCATCTAGGAGAGTCATGGCTCGAGTAGTAGCTCTTGTAGGATTGAAGCTTGTAGTTTTCGATAGGAGTAGCGCCCGTCCATAAGCCTGATGCCAGAAGAATTCTCGTGAGGAACACCAGGGTGCTCCTTCCCTTCACAGTCTCTGCAATAGAGTCGGGGGGTAACAACGCTAGAAGAATCCTCATGAGGAGGCTGTATCGTGAACCCTACCAACTTTGTCCAGGACACCGCTAGGGAAGCATGAAGCGTAGATTTCTTGTATTGTGCTTTTTTTATTTTTTCTACGTTGTAGCTTCTTATCCTCGGATGTCAGCTATCCCAGAGCTATTCACAGTCTTTTGTAATATGTAATGCTAGGAATTTGATTTTAGCTAAATGAAGATATGCCTTTGCAACTAGTTTTGGTGATTTATGGGGCCATAGAGGTTGGAAAACTAGCTGTGCTGAGGAAGCTAGCCGAGTAGAAGTAAGCGTCCAGCACCCGAGGATGAGGATGGGCAGTGCCGCTGAGGCACGCTGAGTAGATTTAGGTGTCCAGGCCCCGAGGATGAGGACTGGTAGAGCCACAGAGGCATACCGAGTAGAATTAGGCATCCAGCCCTCGAGGATGAGGACTGCCGGAGCCACGGAGGCGCACCGAGTAGAATTGGGTGCCCAGCCCCCGAGGATGAGGACTGGTGGAGCCACGGAGGCGTGCTGAGTAGAAATTTTGCCCGGCACGTTGTGCTATGTTAATGAAGGCACGTGATTTCCGTTTATAACTCACGCCGTCATCCCCTTCAAAAGCGTGAGGGGCACGGAGCCGTTATCATTCATATCTTCAATCTCTGTCAGCGTCTCTGCCTTGAGCCCACTAAGCACTTCGCTGCTTGTCTCACGAACCCTAGGTTGCACCGCCGCAGTCTGCATCCCACTCACGCACATGCCATCACCGCCGTATGAGCTGCTGCGCCGCCACCACCTGAGCCGCTGCGCCGCTAAATCTCAAGGACTCAAGCTCAAAGAGATGGCGCAACCCAATGCCCCAGAGCCTTCTTCGATGTGGATAAAGTCTGTGATGACGTAGTAGTGTATCCAAGCCCTCATCGACCATGGCCTCCTCGTGCCACAAGCACTGCTTGAGTGGAAGCCCACCGTCGGTCAGGAGTTCCCGTCTGAGGACACGACGGAGGCAGTGGTGTTCGCGCCGTTCTTTGAGCGCGGATTTGGGATCCCCACAAGAGACTTCTTCTGCGACCTCCTCAACTACTACAAGATTGAACTGGTACACTTAAATCCGAACTCAATCCGGGACATCTCCGTCTTCATCTATCTATGTGAAGCATTTTTGGGCATCCCCCCCCATTTTAATCTGTGGTGCCACTTATATCAACTGAAACCAGTGATTACTAAGGAAAAAAAGACAAGGTTATTGGGGGTTGTTGTTTCTCGCTACGACCCAAGAGGATGCAGGAGCAATTTGATCTGCAATTAAGGGAGTCCAAAAAGGGGTGGCATGCCGAGTTGTTCCTTATTGCGAATAAGAAACCTGAGCTGCCGCCACATATGGGGTATAGGCCAGTATCAGTATTTGAGTTGCAAAATCTGCCTACCTCGGAATAACAGGTTCAAGTGGATGAACTATCTACAAAGATCGCTGATCTGAAGGTACAAGGGCTGACAGCCGCAGCCATCAGCATCAATTTCTGTCAGAAGGCAACGCAACCAATCAAATACCAAGTACATCCATTGTACGAGTACTCGGGACTAGAGGATCCGGGAAGGTGCCCAACAAAGAGGTTATCGGCCGGGTGTGTGAGTTCTTGAAGGGTGTCGTTAGTAACAGGGACGTCCCCAAGGCCTTCTCATTGAAGAGGCCGTCGCCTACCTCGGTAAGACTGTATTCAGCTTTGTTTTGATGCAATGTGTGTCTGCTTGTGATGTTTCTAACTTGAAGTATTGAATTGACCAGGATGACGCTTTTGTTTACTTTTTCCCATCACCACTGCTTGGAGGGGCCGAGGCGAGGCCACCCAAGATCTGTCCATCTGATGTGCTGGTTGCGCTGCTTGCCGACCTTGAGTTTGACTCGAAGTCCTCTTTTGGGTCGGTCGTGAGTGCGATGAAGGAGGCTGGCAAGGAGGAAGGCACCGAGCAGGTTGGGCGGCAGACCCAACAGGTCGTGCGCAAGCGGCCCCTTCCCAAGGCTCCTTAGCCGAGTGGGAAGAGGAAGAAGATGGCCGACAAGAAGAAGGAGAAAGCCGCACCGAGTACTGCTATCTCAACCATGTCGGTTAGCGAGGCGGAGTCCGACGTACCGAGCTCGGTTACAAAGAAGAAGAAGTCGGAGCTCGAGGAGACCACCTTGGCTGAAGCAGCACACCTGAAGGAGGCATTGAAGGCAAAGATGCTCGGCAGGGCTAGAGAAGATACAGTGGCACCGCCGCCACTGTTGCGCCCCAAGTACCGGAAGTATAGGAAACACACTATGTAAGTATTGCTTTCTCGTGATGTTTGTATTGTAATTGTGATTGCTGGCTGAAACTTGTGTGAATTGCTTGCTGTGTCGACGATGTAGGAGCAGCGTGCAGTCTGATGATGGTGGTGTACAACTAACCAGCTGCTTGGCCCAGACCGAGGTGACTTGCAGTCGTATTGAGGATCAGCCGTCGACCATGGAGGGTGGTCATACTGAAGAAGTTGCGCCGAGTTTGCCGCCGCAACAGGGTGAGGTCAGCTCCAAGGCTGCCGACGACACCATGGTCGACCCCGAGGTCGCAAAGAAGGCAGAGGACGATGTCATGGTCGGCCCTGAGGTCGAGAAGAAGGCTACTGAGGAGGCCAGAGCTGGCCCTCAGACTAATGAGTTGCCCAAAGATGACCTATTGCCAGGGATGATCGCCGAGGAAGTTGACTTTGGTGTGATTTGTGAAGAATCTGACCCCGAGACCTTCTCCGATGAGGCTTTGGCGGGAGACATGGTGCGGGACAAGGAAGACTTGTTCAACCTATGAAAACTCTCCTTGTATGCTGGCAAGCTGATCCATGTAAGTGCACTGAGCGACTGTCATTTGATTTCAAATTTGTTTATAGGACTCTGATTGTTGTGGTGCAAAATAGAATCTGGCCACCCGAGAGTAGAAGAGGGCGAAGGGTACTCAGAAAGTCGAGCACTATCGCCTAAAGGTGGAGCGCCTGGAGCCATGCTCAAGAAGGCGAACGGGAGTCCCGAGCTCGAGAAGGAAATGACTGACGCACTCATGAAAGGTAAGTTGTGCCGACCTCTTTTAGTCACTTTTTGCTTTGGCAACCTCTAATGCTGATGTGATCCTGTGTTGGTTTACACAAATTCTGCAATGAAGATAGCCAGACTCCAGTGGAACCTCAAGGAGTGTGAGGACTCCAATGCACACCTCCAACAAGAGCATGACATGGCGGTCAAGCGTGAGTATGCAGTATCACAGAAGCTGGCTTATGAAGCTGAAGCGCACAAGGAAACTGAGCGTTGCTTAGAAGCTGCTGTAAGTAACCTTTAGAATGACCAACGTGTAATTGCAGGGCTGAAGGTAGAGCTTCAGGAGCTACAGAAGCCAGCCGGCTATGTGATGGACATGGTCCATCATGACGCCAACCCATCCGCGCCAACACCAGTTTTGGACCATCTGAAGGCTGAACCTAGTCGGCTCAAGACATTATTGAAAGAAACTGTTGTGGAGTGCGTCAAGAGCACCTTTGCCTTGATAGCATCGCATTTCCTCAAGCTAGAGTTGGAGCATGCTGTGACGGGAGTTGCTGCTAACTTTAATGAGGACTTGATTCCTGAGCTGGCCGAGCAATATCACAATGCGGCAAAAACCATTGTAAACGACCTGGACCTATTTTGTGAATCGTTGAATGCAATGTTTTTAATTATATGTGATGAAGGAAAACTCCCTCCCTCCCTTGGTGTATACGACAGGACAACATGTGGCTGACGCCTATAGCCGCTAAGCACCTAGTCTCTCCTAACCAACGTCCTGCTAAGACCGGATCTCAAGCTTGTAGAAGGGGTGAACGCGAGGTTGTCTAGGTTTCGCTAGCTAGGATGCCGACCACACGAGTTACTTGTATAGCCTCAAGAGGGGGAGGAGAGAAAAGGCGAGGCCCAGAGGTCGGCCTGTGACATTCCTAGAATTCAAAAGGGCAAAATAAGAATTCAAAATAGTAAAGCAAGAGAAATTAAGAAGAAAATTTGGGACAAATCAAAGTTGCAAAATGCCAAAGCGAAAAACCCATCAAATTCCCTAAGTGTTCAAAAACACCCTAATAAGAACTTATTTGGGGAAGGAGCTAAAAATATAAATTCATATGTAAACTCAACTTTTGGCCAATATAAAAGTTGTAGAACTTTTCAAACTAAACAACTTTCATTATTTGCACTTTCTCTGATTTTGAGTGGAAGGCACTAAAAAATTGGATCAAATTTGGTTAAATTTGGGGCAAATTCAAATTTCAGCCTAGCCAGCGTTCCACGAAAGTTTCCACGAGTTTAACTCCAAATCCAGCCCGAATTTCACCTGGTAGCCTTTGTAAAAGTTGTAGCCCATAGTTCCAACTCAAACTTATGTATTTGAACTTTCAAAGTTTAGTTTCAAAATATGGAGCAAATTTGCGCCAAAGCTGCTTCCCTCACACACCACCAGCGACACCCATGTGCATGAATCCGGGGTGATCACGCATGACACGTCGCGTCGTGCCGCGCCGCTGGCCAGCGCCACCAGGCCAACCCTCGCTGGTGACAATACAAGTCACGCCCGGCGCTTGCCCAACCCGTGCGCGTGATTATCCTCCCCTGGCGCGGCATATCTCGGCTGGCCAACCCATGGCCGCGCATGCTAGCGCACCGCACGCGGCCCCGGCCACTCCCTGCGCGACACCTGGCTGACCTCCGCCACTCGGCCAACCACCGCCAATGACGTGATGGGATGATCCAGCCTTCGCCTAGTCTTTGGCCACGCTATCTTCTTCTCACCACACCACAATCTGCTTCGGCCAACCACAGCACATGGCCCACGCGCGTGAATGCCGCACGCCACCGCTGGCCTCTCCCGGTGCACCTCTACCTATCGCCTCTGACTGGCCACCGCACTCTCACCCAACCGCGCGCTGAGCGCACGTTGCACATCGCCAGCTCGCTCACGCTCTTCTGCTGCTACAAAAGGGCAATGCCTAGCTCGCCGGCGCTACCTTTCACCACCCCTACACCGAAACTCTACCGCCGCCCGTAGCGCTGCCCATGCAGCTATTCCCTCCAAGCACCCCTTCCACCGCCCAAGCTCCCCAAAGCCACCTACGACCACCATTCAACCTTCCTGACCCTGCTCCTGGCCATCTCTGCCGCCGCCGTCGCCGGAGATGACGAGCCCCCGCCGCGCCCACCACCTCACCGCCGACTGCCGCCGCTAGCCCTCCTCCGCCCGTGACTTCCACAGGCCGCCGACCCTCAATGAGCCCCTCAACGCACTTGTGCCCCTAGCTCACCCTCTCCCCACCAGAGTGCCGCCAGCCAAGCCCCGAGGACCACATTGCATAGCCCCAAATCTTTCCAGGGTCTAAGCCATGAAATGTAAGGGCCCGATTGTGAATCTTTAAAAGATCCAAGGGCCTAAGCACGAAACGTATTTTCCTTTTTTGGTTTAAATTTGATTTAAATAGCTGAAACTCAGGAAATGTCTCGAAAAATGTAGAAAAATGGAAAAAATATGAAACTTATTTTGCTAGGTTCCTAATGATGTCTAGATTGACGTAAAAATGTTCATGTGCATGTTACTGTCATATATCTGACATTAGAATTTATTTTGCATAAAAACAAATAAATGCCTTATAACTCATAGGATGCTCTAAAAAATGTGAAACCACTTTTGTTACTTTCCTTTTGACATGCATGTTCAGGATCTATAATTTGTGCTACTGGAATAGATGATGTTCATACTGTTTTGAAATTCAAAAGCTTAATTGATGTTTTAATCTTGTTATTTGCATGATAAATAGTGGAAACTAGATAAAAATGCAAAATAAATTTGTTAGGTTCCTAATGTAAATGTATAACTAGTAAAAATACTTGCTCCAATAAAATATATGTTTTACATTGCTTTAGTAAATACATGTGGTTTAATGTCCTTATTATGTGATAAATAGTTTTCATGCCCATTAAACCCTGAAACTTATACAGTAGCATAGGTTTGTGTTGGTAACCTTTCTGTAAAATTTGTGGAACCAGATGGATGATGAAACTCTAGTTAAAAATCCTTCTTCGTGTTGTACAATTTAATACTGTTTGGTTTTTAGTAAATTTTGTAGACGTCAAATGCATCTTAATTTTTTTCAATACATCACTTGTGTAGAGGGAAAGCTTCTGTAAACATTTTATATTCATATATTAACAGATGCTTCTAGAAATATTTATTCATGTTTAAGAGCTAGCTTAATTTTTAATAAAAATTGCTACTAGAAATGGTAGGATAGCGAAATGATTAATTATATTTTTATTCAAAAATAGGATAACTTTTGAAATGATTGCTAAACAACACCAACATGACACCACCTTTCTTGTATGAATTCTAAGTTCTTAAAATCTTATATGTGTACATAATCACTATCAGAATGGAACCCAAGTTTTAATCACAACACACCTTGTTTTGCGAAGAAAAGATTTTTAAAATCTTGTCTAGGTGAATGTTGTCAAAATTCACATTAAGCTTTTACAATGTTAATGAAATGCAACCTACACCTTGAAAACTTGTAAATGAAATCTTATGCATATGCATCTCATGTAGAAGCTAATCTTGCTGACGGTACGCACGAGTTGGTTCAAGAAGCTGAAGAGGAACACTCGGCTGCTATGGTGAACTTGATCGAGGCCACACAAGACCTGAGCCAAGCTTTGGAAGAGCCACAGGCTAGCGTAGTACAAGAAGGCAAGCCCCGGAGCATAACCTTCGTTTCTAAAATTATGCAATACTTTTGTTACTTATGTTTGTGCATTAAGTTCATTGGAGTTGCATGAAACCTTAGTTGCATGCTCCTAGTACCCATGTGTTGAATACTAGCATGATAAGTCGAGTAGCTACTATGCTAAATAGGGACATGGTAAAAGTCAATTGATTTCCTATCACTCGTGAGCTATAGGAGTTGCCTGTTTACTGATGTTGGAATCATAAGGTTGACGGGCAGGGCTTGGTAATATATTTTGGAATAGGTGGTTACCCCATCTATTTAGAGGAAAACTGCTCAGGTCAAAATGTGTTAGAGTTGTGGTCAAGTGTTTGAAAGTACTAAACACATACCAAGTATGGGATCGGGAAGCCTAGTACCTGATTGAACCAGCGTGGACCTTTTCCCCACTCTCTCTGAAACCAGGTTCCCCTGATGCATCATGTGGGTACAAGTGCAGCCTCGGTACAGCGTTGTCTGGGACCGGTGGGGCCTTGTATCCAAGGGAAGTGGGCTCTATACAAGCACCGCAAATTGATGAGAACCGCTGATATATGTGAACCCGTCGTGGTACGCATATGTCGTGTGTTTAGGTCCACCTTGCAACGTTAAGAAACTCGATTCGAATCGTCTGTTTCTCATAGCTTGGGACTGCTTGATCGCCGTTTTGCACTAAGTAAGAAGAGGAACAAAGGTTGATGGTTAATATGGATGCTTGATTAATTTGCTTGTTTCACCATGCTTGCTTAGAATAGGTGCTTACCTAGAATGGTTAATCAACTAGAATTTGATGCTAAAACTTGAAAGTAAGGATCCACTTTAGAAGCTTTTGGTAAATACAAACCCCTCAGCCAAAAAGCCTTGCATCTCTAGGAGTCGATGGATTAGATACCACTTGATGGGTAAGTCTTGCAGAATATTAGCATGCTCAACCTTGCTTGTGGCTATGTTTTCAGGTAATGTTTTTTTTGGATATGGTTGCCAGTGTGACTCGGCCGTCTCAGCGTCCTCCGAGTTGGACGGTTGAGTGGGACCCATCCTCGGTCGGTGAGGATCGTGGTGAGTGATATCATGGCAAGCTTCACCATGGTATTATGTATTGTCGTTAGAACCATCGTTTTCTTTTTCCGCTGCTATGAACTCAGAACTACTGTTTTATGCATTTGAACATCCAATTTGTAATAACTTAATTTGGTACCTGTAATATGTTATCTGGATTGTTGTAATCTCTAGACTCATCTTAGTGCGAGCTTTGTATGGTTGTTTTTATCAGAAACACATGGTTGTATCGGGTTAAACCCGATAGACTACCATTTTAATTCAATTAAAGTGTTTATTCGTATTTGAGGTGATGTTGGGTACACTTTAGCTGGATTAATTTGGGTGGTTCTGCCACACGGCCCCAGGGGAAGCCCCTGAGCTTATGAGTGAGCGGGCTGCTAAACAGACACCCCTGAGGATCAGGGACAGCTCAGAAAGGGGAACAGTAAGGCAGTACGTACGTAGAAAAAGACTGCAATGGTTTTATTTATTCAATATAAAAGGGAAACAGAGTACATAGCTTTATATATCTAAGGGTAGAAGTGTTGTAGATGCTCGATGTTTCTACGGATTGGGGACGCCGGAGCCGTCTGCCCATTATAGTCGGTAGGTGCTTGGTTGGATGACCTCTTTGATGATGAAAGCACCTTCCCAAGGGGTGGCTAACTTGTGTATGTCCTTGGTGAACTGGACCTGGCGAAGCACCAAGTCACCAACGCTAAAGGAGCATTCCCTGATATTCCAATCATGGTAGCACCGTATCTACTGCTCATGGCGTGCGTACTGGATGAGGGCCACCACACGATGCTCTTCAAGGCTGTCGATGTCGATCTTCCAACTCTTTTCTGCCTCACCCTCCTCGTAGTACTGGATATGCGGAACGCCAAAGGCCACATCAGATGGCAAGATGACTTCTGAGCCATACACCATAAAGAAAGGAGTGTAGCCAGTAGCCCGAATATTCTATGTTCATAGGCCCCAGATGACTTGGGGTAGCTCACGTAGTGGTAGCATATTTGGACATGTCATCGAAGATGCGTGACTTGATGGATTGGTGGACCATCCCGTTTGCTCGTTCCACTTGACCGTTGCAATGTTGGTGCACTACTGAGGAGTAGTACACATCAATGAGATTGTCTTGGCAAAAGTCTTAGAACATAGAGCCTGTGAACTGCGCGCCAAGGTCGGTTATAATTCTATTAGCCACTCCAAAGCGGTGCATGATTTCCTCCACAAACTGAGCTACTTTAGCTGACTCAATGCTGGTGATAGCCTTGATCTCAATCCACTTTATAAATTTGTCAACTGCCACAAAGATATGTGTGTAGCCGCCAGGAGCGGTTTTGAATGGCCTAACCATGTCCAGCTCCCAGCATGCAAAAGGCCAGGATGGTGGGATGGTGCGCAGAGCCTAAATCGGAAGGTGCTGCTACTTGGAGAAGAATTGACACCTTTTGCATCGTTGGACGAGCTCCTTTGCACTGGCTACTACTGTTGGCTAGCAGTAACTAGAGAGGAAGGCTTTGCCGACCAAAGTGCCCGAGGCAGCGTGGTTGCCAGTCATTCCTGAGTGAATTTCATGTAGTAGATCAATACCCTCACTGCATAAAACACATTTCATCAATATCCCTATGGATGCAACTTTTCTATAGAGCTCTTTGCCGATGATGACATAATTTATACTGTGTTGAGATAGTTTTTCATGCTCTATCTTGTCCTTTGGAACCATCTAGTCGGTGATCAAGGCTATGAACGGGGCACGCCAATCTTCTTCTACCTCAATCATCATTATGTTAGTGGGTATTGGGTTGGCCAGAAACCTAAGCGCCAGCATCATTGGCCTAGTCCAGGTCCAGGATTTTGATGGAAGGTTTGCAGAGATCTTGTACGAATACACTAGCCAGAACCTATGCACGCTTGGACCCAAGCTTCAATAAGACATTAGCAGCAACGTTATGGTCCCTAGGGAAGTGATAGAACTCAAGGCCATCGAAGTGGGCCCCAAGTTTACAGATTTCTGTGCAATAAACATCCATGGATTCCTTGGTGCAGTCCCAATTCTTGTTGAATTGCTCAATGACAACCTTGGAGTCACCATAAGCGAGTATACCCTAGATTGCAATGGACACGGCGATGCGGAGGCTATGGATTAAAGCTTCGTACTCGACGCCATTGTCGGTGGCCTTGTAGTGGATCTGGAGCACATACTTGAGCTGCTCGCCTTTGGGGGATATAAAGAGGACCCCCACGCTAGCTCCTTCAAGATTGAGGGCGCTGTCAAAGTACATGGTCCAGTGTTTTGGCCTCTCCAGGGAGGGCGGTTTCTGGATCTATGTCCATTCAGCTACGACGTCGGCTAGGATCTGTGATTTGATTGCATGGCGCGGCCAAAATTCGAGGTCCAACTTGCCGAGCTCCATAGACCACTTGAAAACTCGGCCATTGACATCCCTGTTATGGAGGTTTTCACCAATGGGGAACGTGGATACCATACAGATCTTGTGCACCTGGAAGTAGTGACGCAACTTTCTTGATGAAATCAGCAATGCGTAGAGCAGTTTCTGAACCTGGGTATAGCGGGTCTTGGAGTCGCTGTGGACTTGGCTGATGTAAAACATCGGGCATTGCACTGCATAAGCATGCCCGGGTTCCTAGCGCTCCACAACTAGCACGGTGCTGACAACATGCGTCGTTGCAGAGATGTATAGGTACAATGTTTCTTGGTCAGCCGGGGCCGTCATGACGAAAGGAGTGGTGAGGAAAGCCTTGAGCTCTTCGAGCGCCTTGCTAGCCTCATCAATCCACACAAATTTGTTCACCTTTTTGAGGAGTTTGAAGAATGGTAGACCTTTTTCCCCAAGTTGGCTAATGGAGCGGCTAAGGGCTGTCATCATGCTAGTGAGCTTCATAACGTCCTTCTTTTTAGATGGTTTCATCATGTTTCGATTGCATCCACTCTGACGGGGTTGGTCTTGATGCCTTGCTGGTTGACCATGAAGCCCAGGAGCTTGCCAGACAGGACACCAAAGACACACTTGTCGAGGTTAAGTTTCCAGCAGTAGGCTCGGAGGCCATTGAAGGTCTCCTCAAGGTTGGCTATGAAGCTTTCCTCGTCCTTTGTCTTGACAACCACATCATCAACATAAGCCTCAACGTTCCTATGCAGCTGTGTTGCGAGGCAACCCTGGATTGCCTTCTGGTAGGTGGCACCGGCATTTTTCAACCCAAAGGTCATGGTATTGTAGTAGTAGATGCCGAAGGGTGTTATGAATGCCGTCTTGTCTTGGTTGGCTGGATTAAGGGCAATCTAGTGATAGCCCAAGTAGCAGCCAAGGAAGAAGAGCAGGATATGTGTGGCGGATCCACTTTGGATCTACTTCGGATCTACTTGGTTAAACATGATTTAGCCGCATGATACGCGACGCTCATGCCTAAACCGAGTAAACACAAAGTGCCGTCGGATTTCATCCGATTTAACCACTTGAACAGGACCAATTAGCAAACCCACACGAAGGTGAGCGGTTCCAGAGAATACAACAAGTCCACCGAGTTAACAAATTACCCATTTAGTTTGGCCATAAAACACATCAGAGTTTACAAGGTTCAGAAGAAAACAATAGAAGGTAAAACACTAGCGGAAGCAAACTCGTCGGGGTCGGACATCCCTTGTGAGGCCAACCGGGACATCAGTGATCCCACTCCTCGCCTGTCCGAGGAGGGATCCCACTCGACCGTCCAACCCGGAGGGAGTTGGGGCGGCCAAGTGCCAACAGAAGGAGGCTTGGAGGCAGCAACTTCACTTGAAAAAGAAAAAGCCACAACAAGGCTGAGCTACTAAGCTCAACAAGACTTAACCGACAGGGAGCACTCTAAACTACCTCTTCTAGACATGCAAGGCTTTTTGGCTGAGGGGTTTGTTTGCCAAAAGCGCTAGATGTAACCCTACTTTCAAGTTTTAGCTCCGGTTCTAAGTTCATTATCTGGTCTAGGTTTGCAACCTATTCTAAGCAAGCATAGAACCAACCAAAAGGTATATATATCATCAACAAAACCATGTCATCATCAGATTCCTTATTTACTCAGGGTGACATAGCGATCAAGCAGTTTCAAACTATGAGAGGCAGACGAATCGATTCGAGTTTCTTAACCATGCATGGCGAACCTAATCTCACGACATCCGCGCACCACAAGGGCCGCTTCCTGTGTCGGCCGTCCCCATCAATTCCCAGGCGCGTGTCAGGTCCAAACTTCCCTTGGCATGCAATGCTCCACAGTCCCGGCCTCTGCCGTACTGTGACCGCACTTGCACCCACATGATGCACCATGGAAACCTTGTTCCAGGGACAGCAGGGGTATAAGCCACGCCCTAGTTCAATCAGGTACTAGGCTTCCCCATCCCATACTAGGTATGAGATTAGTACCTTCAAACACTTGATCACGAACACCACCACTGTCGGGCCTTAGCAAGTTTCATAGACAGACGGGGCGATCATCCGACCACCAAAGAGTTACCTCAAACCCTGCCCCGTCCATCGTCCTTATAGTTGTAACGGAAGGTAAACATCCAACTCCTACAACTCGCGAGTGATAGGAAATCACTCGGCTTTTACCGTCTCCTAATTAAGCAAAGCATCTACTCGGTCCAACAGCTAGTGTTCAGATCAGGGGAGCTAAGTTATGCATCTAGGGTTCCAAAAAACTCCTATACGTAAATGCACAAGTAGGTTAAAGAAAGCATGCGCAAGTCTGGTAAAACATAGGGATTCATGCATTCGGGGCTTCCCTTCGAGAAAAGAGTAAGGGAACTGCTCGACTTCTGGGGCAGCTTCGTCTTCTGGGGGCAGGAGCTCAGCTACACCGTCGTCTTCTGGTGCCAGGTGTAGCTCGTAGTAGCCGTCGGCGAGACGCAGCTCTACACAAATGCAATGCATTGGTTAGCATAGACGGTTATTTCAACAGCAACACTTGCAAGTCTGAGCCCAAAAACTTGCGACAAGTTACAGGAGGGTGGGGAGGTTCAATGGAGTTGATGGAGATCAAGAGGTAAGGGTCAGAGGGAAGGAACTTATGATCTGACCCTTAATCTAGAGGGTTTGATGTACTAGGGGTCCTCAGACTCAACGCTGAAAGGTCCTCAAGTTTTACACATACACCCTCGGTTCAAAGAAAAAGATACAGCCGAGCCCTCGGGCGAGGTGGAGAAGGGTCGGCGGAACAGACAGGGTCGGGCGAGACGGAACCGGGGTCGGGCGGATAAGAGGGGTCGGGCGAAGCGAACAGGGGTCTGCAGCCTACCTTCGTCTTACAGAGGAGGCTTGGGTGGAAGAACTAAGGGCTTGGGACGGCGGCGAGAATGTCCGGCGGTGGCGGTGCTTCTTGTGGATCACAAGCAAGCTCTTGGGCAGTACTGAAAGCAGTGGCTGGTGGATTGGGAAAGCGGTGGTGCTTGAGCAGAGAGGAGAGTTCCTCAGACTTAGGTGGTGGCGCTGTGAGCTTGAACAGGGAGCATGAGAGATGGCAGCTAGGGCAAGGGAAACTCCGGCGGGGCTTGCGCATCCCCTTTTATAGCTGCGCGAAAGAGGGAAGGGGGAGCAGTGCGAAGGCCGGGGAAGAAGCAATGGAGTGCTCTGCCCGGGCGGTGGTTGAGCGACGAGGGCGGTGGAGCAGGACTTCGGGGATGACGCCGGCGGTCATTGGGCACTGACGTCAGGGTGGCGCAGGCGCGGGTTTGCCGGTGGTTGAGATTTGGCGGATGTGGACATCGTCGTGCGGTGGATCTGATGGAAGTGACCGGGAAAACGGCACTAGAAACGAGGGTGCACAGGTGAGAAGACAGGCGGCTGCGGGCGCGCGGGCGAGCGTGGAGCAACAGATTGTCGGGCGGCTTCTAACAGGGCGGGAAAAGGAGCTGTCGCTGCCGCGGTCTAGGTTGGCAGAGGAGGAATCGTCGGGTAGCGAAGACCGGGGCGACGCGACTGTGGCGAGGTGATGGAAAAGATGGGCGACATCGGGCTCTGCGGTCAGGATCTGGCGATGTGATGATGGGCGCGGGCGGCGAGGCGCTGCAGAAATGGTTGCAGAGGGGCTTCCGCTGCGATTGGGGAAGGGGGCGCGAGAATCCATCCGGTCGTGGGCCGAAGACGAGGCGGAGCGGCGAGCGTCGGAGGAGTTGAGCAACGCGGCGGGAGAACTCTGAAGTGCGCATGCAACTCGAGTGCGCCTATCGCGGAAGATCTGGGAGAAAAGATCTCGTTGGCCTACCGGTCAGTCTCGGTGGTCCACTGCTCGAACTGGAGGGCGATGCTGCGGGATGGCTTAGGGAGATCCGACGGTGGGTTGGGGGTCGGCGGGGTCGGAACTGGGGAGACCATGGCGAGGGGTCGGATCGCAGGGGTCAGAAGATCTGGAGGTTGAACCCTTAGGCTTGGAAAAACTAAGACAGGTGATCAGGGCTCGGATTAAGATTGATGCGAAGGATTTTTTTTCCGAGGCCGTCACAATATGTTCGACTTTTCTCGGAGGAAACTGGTGAGTGTGAGTTCCTATTTCACCGAGAGGTCGGCCCCTATGAGGGTTGTCTTGGTCGGGTCTTCAAGGCTAAGGCAAATCTTCTTGACCCTGGGGTCAGGCTGCAACGCCATGGAGGTCGGCTCCTTCTCAGGGATTGTTAGTTGGTCCTTGCTCATCTTCTAGGCCTCGGCTACCATGGCGATAGCTTTAGCTGATAGCTCTAGGGCTTCTGCAAGCTGCACAGCTTCGATGTCGCATCTATATGATGTCTCCACATCGCCATAGATAGAGAGGACTCCGTTTGGGGCTGGCATCTTGGGGATGAGGTAAGTGTGATGTGGGAATGCCATAAACCTCGCCAGCATAGGATTGCCAAGGATAGCATGGTAGGAAGTCTTGAAATTAGCCTCCTCAAGCATGAGGTTCTCCATGTGGTAGTTGGTTTGTGTGCCAAAAGTGACTGGCAAAACAACTCAGCCAATGGGGTAGGATCCTTTTCCGGGGATGATGCTGTAGAAAGGTTCTTCACAGGGCTGGAGTCGCTCAAAGTCGAAGTCCATGCATTTCAAGGTCTCTGTGAATATGATGTTGAGGCTGCTGCCACTGTCAATCAGCATCTTGGGGAGTAGGTCCCAATCTATAGTTGGGCAGACCACTAGCGGGTAGGACCCAAGATCTGGAATGTGGACCCAATGATCTTGCTTGGAGAAAGTTATAGACTATTCTGACCATCGTAGATACTGAACTGGCTGTACAGAGACAAAGTGCACCTCTCGCTGGCGTAGCTTTTGCTGGCGGTTACTACAAAATGCATTGCGGCTGCCCACAATGATGTTGACTTGGCGCTCAGGCCACTAGAAGTCCCTGTTCTGGTCGGCACTGGGTCGTTGGGCATCTTGATGTGGCTGATCGCGGCTCTCTTCTCTGTTCTGGTTGTCACGGTCGTCACGCCTACTGGTGTTGCGGTTGTCGCGGTTGTCACGGTGCCAACCGTTGCGGTTGTTACGGGCACTGTAGTTATGGTTGTCATGGTCAACTTGGCGACGGTCGTCATCATGGCTACGATAGTCATGCTTGTTGTTATCCCGACAGTAGTCGTTGCAGCGTGGTCACTTGTACTCCACCAGGGTGTCGAACTCTTTCTTTAGGACTGTGCAATCTCGGAGAGTGTGACATGCGTCCTTGTGGAAGGGGTACTGTGGTGTCCCGCCCCCCCGAGGCCGGGACCGCCCCCCCGGGGCCGGGCCCGCTTACACCTGGCAGCTCTCTAGGATATCAAAAATTCCCTCACAGACCAACACAAGTCTTTTCTGCGTACTTTGTCCTCACTCATGCACACCCGGGAAGAACTTCCCGGTCGTCACCCATCCCGAAATTGCTCGGGCCAAGCACGCTTAACCCCGGAGTTCTTTGAGGATGAGCTTCCGGAAAAGAAGTTGCAACTTATTGGTATGAGTATTCTATCAATCCTATTAAGCCTTGGGCCAGGATGTCACAGGTACGGAGCACTAAGGGTTCCATTAAATTCTTCCCGGTTGAAGGTGGTCTGCCTGGCCAGGTCACCTTCAGCAGCATAGACCTCTGGGGCCCTTTTTTGGAGTCGAGGCTCTGAACGTGCTTGGGGTTCATCGTGAATTGGCTGATCGTAGTCGTCAGCCAGGCGGTGTTTAATGTTCTGGAATTGAACTTTTGCCGCCTTTTCGATGTCAGCTTTTCTGTTGACAACTTTCATCATCCACTCGACCATCTTTGGGGCAGCCTCATACAACTTTTTGAACATGGGCCGGTTCATCAGGCTAGAGCGAAAGTACTAGATGATATCACGATCTTCGATGCTAGCCAATCTGTTACGATTTTCAAAGAAGCGGTTGGCATATTCTCGAACAGGTTCGCCTATCCTTTGGTGGACGTGGCCAAGTTTTTCCCTATTACCAGGTCAACTGTAGGTGGCCTGGTAATTCTGAGTGACAGCTCTAGCGAGCTGTCCCCAACTATCAATGTTGTTTGGAGAGAGATTCTCCAGCCACAAGATTGGAGGTGGACCCATCACCACCATACTTTTCGTTGATGGCCAGCTTGAATGTGCCTAGCCAATCAACAGCCCTGAGGTGTGGAGTGAAAGCAGTGAAGCCATCGATTGTCATGTCATCATTGTAATCATTGTTGAGGTAGTACTGGATAGGAGGGGCCCTGCCGCGTCCACCGTAGTTGCGCCTGGGTGGGTACTAGGCATCCTCGGGAGCACCATACATGTAGTCATAGTCATGCCTGGGTGGGTTGTAGGCATCTTTAGGGGTGCCATACACGCGGTCATAGTCGGCACGGTGGCGCATCTCGTCTTCTTGGCGATAATGATCCCTGCGCTCTGCATCACGGTTAGGCACAGGAGCACCATAGTCGCAATCATACTCGGCATGGCAGCGGAGCTCATTCTCATCGCGCTCGTTGTGGCGATTATTGAGGTCGGTGCGTATGTCACGGTTCTAATGAAGGTCATGCACCTCATCACAAAGATCCCATTGCCATTCTAGCTAGTCACAATATCATTATTGCCTCTCCCGCCGTGATGTAGTTATCGTTGTTGTCGCACTGACGGCCGTTGTTGGCATTGTTGTTGATGGGCGGGTTGGCGTTGTTGTTGACTGGTGGGTTGGGTTGGATAGCATTTTGCTCCCCCGCCTCTTCGTGGATTGGTTCCAATCAACCATCTGCATGATCGCCTCAGCGTTGGTCGGATCCGCTATGCTCAGACCAGCTTTGAGAGTGCCTGGAAGATGTGGACCGAGAATGGTTGGTTGTTGATCTACTCCTTGATCTAGGCATTGGCGACTTGGAGTCACTCCTGAATCCATCGCATTTGGTCTGAATCTGGAAAATTTTCCAGCTTAGCAAAGGCAGCCCCCAGGTTGGCCTGGGGTGTGGCGAAGACGTTGTGGCTGGCCTACTCAACGGCCAGTAGGTTGCAGGTGCGCATATGGTGCCTGCGTCTTTCCTGAGCACCACCTTGGTCGACGTTGTTGTAGTCGTTGCGCGGCTGCTGGCACTGGTCACCTGATGCATCTGCGTTAGCAACAGGTTGCTGTTGGGTGTCGGCTTGCTCCTGTTGGCGCCGCGCTGCGCGGTTCTGGTGCCTAGCATTACGGCCTTCTTCTTGAGATTTTGTTTCACCATCCCGGGGTGGCTTATCAGTGGAGATTATGAAAGCTTCATGATCTTGCGTGGAATAGTTACTCTCATCATCGCTTCCATAGGGATTTGGTGTCAGGACGATGTGAGGCACTTGGAATTCACCACAGTCCAAAAACTGGGCGGGTTCGGGCAGGTCTCTAGATTGGATCTAGAAAACCTGATCAAGCTTGGCAGAGTACTCGACGGCCGAGTTCTGTAGGCCAAAGGGGATGCGGGACAAACCCTGCACCGACCTGGTTTCACGCGGCACTGCCTCGGACAGTTTTATGCACTCAGCGATAGTGCTACTGATGCAATCTAGCCTAGCGATCAGGTCGGAGGGCACGGGTGGGCGGGCGCTAGTGAGTAGATCTGGATCCTTCTCAGAGAGAGAGAGAGAGAGAGTTTGCCGACCTGCTAGGCAACTATCATGATGATCCTTGGGTGGAGAACTTGTCCCGCCAGAACTGATTCGACGGGAGCTGAGCTAGTGCTAGACGCCAAGTTGATAGAGGTCGTCGAGTCGACGGGAGTCGCCAAGTTGATAGAAAAAGTGGTCGGATCGGAATCCACCAGCATGGTCCTGAATTGAATCTGGACTGGGTTGGTGAGGAGGTTCTTCATGTTCTTAGGAAGAACAATGTCGGGACGGGATGCCATCAAGGTCACAAAAATGATCTCGCAACCACCCCTACCTAGCACACCAACTATCAGATTTAGTAGCCCAGCAGTCCACCAGGGGGTTACCCAAGTGGTTGATTTGTAGGTGAGGGTGATTGCGAAACCAAGAACTCAAAGGTGATCATGAGAACATGAAGGGGATACGAGGGTGATTGCCTCAGGAGGCTCCCTCGGCCGCCTTATATAGGCTGATGACCAAGAGTTAGAAGTTGGTTTGAACTTAATCTACTCGGTAGTTACATAGAAGGTAATCTAAGTCGGATTACAATACGCGTCCCACGATATACGGGTAGATTTGTACCATCTAGTTTCCTTGACGTGTACTCCAAGTAACTTCATGTCCTCGGCTCGCATGTCCTAGTCGTGCAGGCCCACTTGTCAGGTCTGGCCAGTATCCTAATTGGTGGGGACCCATGGGGTACCCATATCCCTCATATATAGACAGATTCAACAACTATCCTATCTTTGAAGAAAGCTTGTGCTGTCAAGCATAAAGCTTGCGAGGAAAGAGATATGATGATTCATACACTTGCCAAGAACCTTGAAGAGCAGAAAGTTTTTGTTGAGGAAGCAGAGCAACTACTAAAGAACAGATTTACAAAAATCTACAAAGGATATAAGGTGGCTCTCATAGAGTTTGGTGCTAAACCTCCCCCTTTCCCCACCAACGAGGATGCCAAGAAGATGTTGATTGGATGGATCAAGAGTTTGAGTACTTGCCTGGAGTTACAAATTGAGCTAGCAACTATGCTGCCTATTTCTGTATCGAGGGTATGCTCAAACTTTTGGAGAACGAGGGCTGCTCTAATTTTCTCAAATTTGGGGCACGTAGTTATCAGTTTCCTTTGGCCTTGAAGTGTGACGACCGACCCCAAATCTCTTTAGTTAATCTTAATCCAAGTCTCAAATCCCCCACCTCAGCTCCCCGAGTTGAAACGCTCAACCTCCAGTCCCGTCCCGACCGCTGAGGTCCGACCCCTCTCCGCTGGCTCCCCAGTCCCGACCCCGCCGACCCCAACTCACCGCCGGATCCTTCTAAGTCTTTCCACAACGTCTCTCTCTCTCTCTCAATCTGAGCAGTGGACAAACCGAGACTAATCGGTGGACCCACAAAATCTTTCTCCCAGATCCCCCACGGTAGACGTTTTCCACTCGAGTAGCCTGCCCGCCTCAGAGCTTCTCCGCCACGTGGCTCAACTTCTCCGACACCCGCCGCTCCGCCTCATCGCCCGACCCCTTTTTGTGCGGTTCGTTTCGCCGACCCCTTTTCTTGTGCTGTTTTGCCTAACCCGACCCTTGGCCTAAGGTTAGATGTAATGGAACTCCTTGAATCCGGCTATGGTTCGCCTGAAGTTGTGTGCGGAGTTAAGATAGATGCTAACTAAGATGGCAAGAGGACATATGTATCTCCTTTATCCAGCTATGTTGTGTTACATTGTTGGCAAGAGTCGCATTGAGAATTTAACCTATGCGTTCCCATCTGTTTGAGAATTACTTCAGAGCTTATGGAATTGATGGGGCGTTGACTCTTGCAGATGGCGTATTGCACCAGATCCGGCTCTGTGCCCAGCAGCAGCGAGCAGAGACAAGATCTTCCCCTGCCCCCACCTCCATCTCCACTAGAGGCAATCTTAGTGGCTCAAACCGAGCTGCTGAGGCATCTTGTACAGGGGCAACAGCAGCAGCAGCCCCATGGTGGAAGGGCTCAACAGCAACCTCACGTTGCTCGCTATGAGGACTTCTTGGGGGCGCAACCCCCTTTGTTCCAGAAGATACAAGACCCGCTCGACGCAGACGCCTGGTTTCGCACCATCGAATCCAAGTTCGAGCCTCTCACCACCCAGTGTCCCGACCATAACAAGGCCCGGTTTGCAGCCCAACAGCTGCGTGGTTCCGCCCGGCTCTGGTGGGATCACTACCATGCTATGTTGCCAGCCGACCATGTTGTTAGCTGGAACGAGTTCAAGACTGCGTTCAGAGGACACCACATTCCGGAAGGTCTCCTGGAGTGCAAGCTCAATGAGTTCCTGACTCTTACCCAGGGAAACCGAGATGTCCTGCACTATGCCCAAGCTTTCAATGACCTGTGCCGTTATGCCGGCTATCATGCGGACACAGACGAGAAGAAGCGGGACAGATTCCGCCGAGGACTAAGCTTGGAGCTCAGGGAGAGGTTAAACCCCATTAAGGTGGATACCTACAACGAGTTGGTCAATTTGGCCATCTCCCAAGAGGACTACATGCAGGCTCTCAAAGCCGACCAGAAGAGGAAGGCCTCCGTGGCATTTCCAAGCTAGCCCGCTCAAAGGTTCCGGATGGTTCCTCCTCAGGCACCCAGCCGACCTCACTAGTCGGGAAGATGGGTTGCCCGACCTCCGCCAGCGGCAGCACCTCGTTTTCCTAGCTTCCAACCACAGGCGCCCCGGCCGACCCTACAGCCACCACCGCGTCTTGCAACTGGTAACCGCTGCTTCACCTGCGGCAATGAAGGGCATTTCGCCAAAGACTACCCCAGGAACAGAAATCAGCAGCCTGGTCAGAACTCCATGGTGAACAAAGGAAGAAGGCCCAAGGTGCAAGTTCGACAAGGATGGCTCAACTACACCAGCTTGACCGAACTCCCCGGAGGTGCGCCAGTGATGACGGGTACATTCCTTGTCTTAAATCAAGCTGTTGTTGTTTTGTTTGATTCGGGAGCCTCCCATAGTTTCATCGGGAGTAAGACTAGAGAAAGATGTGAGCTGAGTACCGGTCACACTAAAGGATCATATGTGATCTCCACTCCTGGAAGGAAGATAGCCTCAGACTAGATCGTTACTCTTGTACCTCTCCAGCTAGGCCAAACTCTTTTCAGGGAAAATCTTATCATCCTTGACCTGGAAGGAATAGACATCATCCTTGGGATGGATTGGATGACCAGACACCGAGTGGTTCTAGACACAGCTACCCGAACCCTCCACATCAACTCACCCTTTCATGGCAGTTCTACCCTACCCTTGAAACACCCTAAGTCCGCACTTCCTTGTGCGTATCCTCTATCGGGAGCCCGGCTAGAAAGCCTTCCCGTTGTCTGTGAGTACCTGGATGTGTTTCCAAAAGATTTGCCTGGCATGCCACCCGATAGAGATGTGGAGTTTTCCATAGAGTTGATTCCCGGCACCGCTCCAATATCCAAGAGACCCTATCGGATGCCGCCTGCTGAGCTGGCCGAGTTGAAGACCCAGTTGCATGATCTGTTGGAAAAAGGCTTCATCCGACCCAGCACATCACCTTGGGGCTGCCCAGCCCTGTTCGTGAAGAAGAAGGACGGGAGTCTACACATGTGTGTGGACTACCGACCCCTCAATGTGGTGACTGTCAAGAACAAGTACCCACTTCCACGCATCGATGTCTTGTTTGATCAGTTAGCTGGAGCAAAAGTGTTCTCCAAGATCGACCTTCATTCCGGTTATCACCAAATCAAGATCCGACCCTGTGACATTCCCAAGACTGCCTTCTCCACAAGATATGGACTCTATGAGTACTTGGTCATGTCTTTTGGACTCACCAATGCACCCGCCTATTTCATGTATCTCATGAATTCGGTGTTCATGCCTGAGTTGGACAAGTTTGTGGTGGTGTTCATTGATGATATCCTAGTGTACTCGAAGAACAAAGAAGAACATGCCGATCATCTTCATGTAGTTCTCCAACGGTTGAGAGATCATCAGCTCTATGCTAAGTACTCCAAGTGTGAATTTTGGTTAGATAGTGTCAAGTTCTTGGGACACACTATCTCTAGGAATGGCATAGCCGTCAACCCCAGCAAGGTACAGGAAGTCATGGACTGGAAGCCTCTCGCCTCAGTGCACCAGATCCGCAGTTTCCTTGGACTAGCAGGCTACTATCGATGCTTCATACCGGATTTCTCCAAGATAGCTAAGCCGATGACGGAGCTGCTGAAGAAAGAGGTCAGATTTGTGTGGAACGACAAGTGTGAAGAAGCCTTCAAGACCCTGAAGCACTTGCTGACCACAGCCCCAGTTTTGCCTCAACCCAACCCCTCGAGGCCATTTCACGTGTACTGTGACACCTCTGGCACTGGACTTGGGTGTGTTCTTATGCAAGACAACCGAGTCATTGCCTATGCCTCACGGGCGTTATGACCTCATGAGCTGAACTACCCGATCCATGATCTTGAGTTGGCAGCAGTGATCCATGCCATAAAGATATGGAGGCACTATCTGATGGGCACCCACTGCAACATCTACACTGACCACAGGAGCCTCAAGTACATCTTCACCCAAGCCGACCTCAACATGCGCCAAAGAAGATGGTTGGAGTTGATAAAGGACTATGATGTGGAAGTTCACTATCATCCCGGCAAGGGCAATGTGGTGGCCGATGCTCTTAGCCGCAAGACCTTTTGCAACTGTTTGTCGGCAACAAACTTCACCGAGACACTGTGTCACGAAATAGGAAGGCTCAGTTTGGAAGTTGTTTCCCATGGAACCCTCGGCCACATATCTCTTGAGTTTATTTTAGAAGACCAAATCGGGTCAGCACAGTTAAAGGATGAGGAAGTAAGGCGGATCACCAGGAAGATTTCCTTGAAGAATGAAGGGTATAAGCAGTTCCGGCAGGATGAGACTGGGAAAGTGTATTGTGGAAACCGACTGGTTGTACCGTCCGACCCCAACCTTAGGAACTAGATCCTAGATGAAGCTCATCTCTCCAAGTTCTCAATTCATCCTGGCAGCAATAAGATGTACCAGGATCTCCGTCAAACCTTCTAGTGGAGTGGAATGAAACCAGAAATTGCTCGGTATGTTTCAGAATGTGACACCTGCCAACGCGTCAAGGCCAGTCATCTAAAGGTAGCAGGTACCCTGTAGCCCCTACCTATTCCCTCTTGGAAATGGGAAGACATCAACATGGATTTCATTGTTGGACTGCCCCTTTCATCGCAGCAACATGATTCCCTTTGGGTTATAGTGGACCGTCTGACCAAGTCTGCCCACTTCCTTCCTGTCCACACCACCCACACGGCCAAGAAGTATGTGGAGTTGTATCTTGACCGCATTGTTTCCCTAGACGGTGTGCCTAGGACGATCATCTCTGATCGAGGAGTTCAATTTGTAGCACGCTTTTGGGAACAGCTACAAGCATCCATGTGCACCAAGCTCATCCGTAGCTCAACCTACCACCCTCAATCTGACGGTCAGACCGAAAGAGTTAATCAGATTCTTGAAGACATGTTGAGAGCTTGTGTCATCCATTATGACAAGAATTGGGACAAGTGCTTGCCATTGGTAGAGTTTTCCTATAACAATAGCTACCAAACCAGTTTGAAGATGGCACCATTTGAAGCATTGTATGGTCGGAGATGACAGACACCATTGAATTGGTCCCAAGCTGGAGAAAGACAAACATATGGTCCTGATTTAGTGGTAGAAGCCGAAGAGCAAGTGAAGGTAATTCAAGCAAATCTCAAGGCTGCCCAATCTCGACAGAAGAGTTACTCCGATAGGAGAAGAAGACCCCTGCAGTTTGACATTGGTGATCATGTGTATCTTCGGGTCTCCTCGACAAAAGGAGTGCAACGGTTTGGAGTCCAAGGGAAATTGGCTCCCCGTTACATTGGCCCATATGAGATTGTGGAAAATTTGTGGACCAGTTGCCTCTTGGATCCAACTCCCAGAACAGCTCTCGGCAACGAGGATGCCAAGAAGATGTTTGATTGGATGGATCAAGAGATTGAGTACTTGCCTGGAGTTATAAATGGAGCTAGCAACTATGCTGCCTATTTCTGTATCGAGGGTATGCTCAAACTTTTGGAGAACGAGGGCTGCTCTAATTTTCTCAAATTTGGGGCACGTAGTTATCAGTTTCCTTTGGCCTTGAAGTGTGACGACCGACCCCAAATCTCATGAGTTAATCTTAATCCGAGTCCCAAATCCCCCACCTCAGCTCCCCGAGTTGAAACGCTCAACCTCCAGTCCCGTCCCGACCCCTGAGGTCCGACCCCTCTCCGCTGGCTCCCCAGTCCCGACCCCGCCGACCCCAACTCACCGCTGGATCCTTCTAAGTCTTTCCGCAACGTCTCTCTCTCTCTCTCTCTCAATCTGAGCAGTGGACCAACCGAGACTGACCGGTGGACCCACAAAATCTTTCTCCCAGATCCCCCGCGGCAGACGCACTCGAGTAGCCTGCCCACCTCAGAGCTTCTCCGCCACGTGGCTCAACTTCTCCGACACCCACCGCTCCGCCTCATCGCCGGCCATGACTGGATGGATTCTCGCGCCCCTTTCCCCAATCGCAGCGGAAGCTCCTCTGCTACCCTTTCTGCAGTACCTCACGGCCCGCGCCCATCATCACTCTGCCGGACCCCGGCTGCGGAGCCCGACGCCTCCCGTCTTTTCCGCCGCTTCTCCGCAGTCGCGCCGCCCCTATCCACGCTACGCGATGATTCCTCCTCCGCCAACCCAGACCACAGCCGCAATAGCTTCTTTTCCACCCTGTCAGAGCTACGCCCCCAACAATCTGTTGCTCCGCACTTGCCCGCACGACTGCAGCTGCCTATCTTCTCACCTGTGCGCCCTCGCTCCTAGCGCCATTTCCCCGGTCACTTCCATCAGATCCACCACACGACGATGCCCGCCTCCGCCAAATCTCAACCACCGGCAAAACCGCGCCTGCGCCGCCCCGTCCCTGGTGCCCAATGACCGCCGGTGTCATCCCCGAAGTTCTGCTCCGCCGCACCGCTGCTCAATCTCCGCCCCGGCAGAGCACTCGATCGTTTCTTCCCGGTCTTCGCGCCATGCCAAACTTCTCACTCTTCTGCGCAGCTATAAAAGGGACTGCCAGAGCTCCGCCGGAGTCCCCTTCACCATCGCTACCCTTCCGCCTTGCTCTCTGTTTTGTGCTCAAAGCGCTACCGCCTAAGTCCCAGAGGAACTCTCCTCTCCGCTCCACGCCGCTGTTCCCCCAATCCACCCAGCCGCTTGCTCCTCTGTGCTGCGCAAGAGCTTGCTTGTGGTCCACAAGAAGCACCGCTGCCGCCAGAACCCTGCCGGACCTCGCCGCTGTCCAAAGCTCCAGTTCTTCCGCCCAAGTCTGCTCTTTTCAGACCCCAAGCTTCACCTGTAAGACGAAGGTAAGCTGCCGACCCTTTTTCCACCTCGTCCGACCCCTTCTATCCGCCCGACCCCTGTTCCATCTTGCCCAACCCTATCTGTGTCGCCGACCTTTCTCCGCCTCGCCCGAGGGCTCGGCTGTATCTTTTTCTTTAACCCGAGGGTATATGTGTAAAAACGGGGACTTCTCGGCGTTAAGTCTGAGGACCCCCAACACATCTATCCCTCTAGTCTAAGGGTCAGATCAACAGCTTCCTTCTATCCGACCCTTTTTTTTTTCCTTGTCCTTCTCCAACCCAAGCAAACTTTCCCACCTTTTTCCGTAGCTATGCTACAAAGTTTCTGAGCTAGAACTTGCAAGTGTTGCTGTTGAAATAACCGTCTAAATGCTAACTCTTGCATTGCATTTCGTGTAGCGTTGCATCTCGCCGATGGTGTCTACGAGTTGTACCTGGCGCCAGAAGACGAAGCTGCAGTAGAGCTCCCGCCTCCAGAAGCCGAAGCCGTCCAAGCAGAAGAGCAGCTTCCCTCCTCCTCGTTCGAAGGCAAGCCCCGGAGCATAAACCCAGTTTTCCCAAACTTGCGCATGCCTTCTGTTCCTTGTTTGTGCATTTACGTATAGGAGTTGCTTGAAACCGTAGATGCATGATTTAGTTCCTTGATCTGAACACTAGCTGTTGGACCGAGTAGTTGCCATGCTTAATAGGAAGCGGTAAAAGCCGAGTGATTTCCTGTCACTCGCGAGTTGTAGGAGTTGGTTGTTTCCTTTCTGTTACAACTATAAGGACGATGGACGGGGCAGGGTTATGGTTAACTCTTTGGTGGTCAGCTGATTGCCCCGTCTGTCTATGGAACTTGTTAAGGCCCGACAGTGGTGGTGTTCGTGATCAAGTGTTTGAAAGTACTAACCTCATACTTATTATGGGATGAGGAAGCCGAGTACCGGATTGAACCTAGACATGAGCGGTCGTCCCATTGTCCTTGGAACGGAGTTCCCCTGCGGCCGCACGTGGTGGCAAGTATGGTCACAGAACGGCAGAGGCCGGGTCTGCGGAACATTGCACCAAAGGAAATGGGCCCGACACGGGTTAGGGGATTGATGGGGAAGGCCGACACAGGAAGCGACCCTCGGTGGTGCGCGGATGTCGTGAGGTTAGGTTCACCATGCATGGTTAAAGAACTCGAATCGATTCGTCTGCCTCTCACAGTTTGAGACTGCTTGATCGCTATGCTACCCTGAGTAATAAAGGAATCTGATGATGACATGGTCTTGATGATGAGATATATATACCTTTTGGTTGGTTCTATGTTTGCTTAGAGTAAGTGCCCACTTAGACCGGTTAATGAACCTAGAACCTGAGCAAAAACTTGAAAATAAGGATCTACTTAGTGCTTCTTGGCAAATAAACCCCTCAGCCTAAGAGCCTTGCATGTCTAGAAAGGTGAAGTAGCTTTACTCCTGTCGGTTAAGTCTTGTTGAGCTTAGTAGCTCAGCCTTGTTGTAGCTTCTCTTTTTCAAGTGAAGTTGCTGCTCCCGAGCCTTCTTCTGTTGGCACTTGGCCGCCCTGTTGGGATACGAGGTAGGCTACACTAGCGCAATTCAAAAATTCTACCGCGTATAACCAGGAAGAACTGCCGTATAAGGATCACGGGATTACCACTCGACGCACTACTGGTGCGGAAGATGTAGATATGCGTCGATGCAGTGAAGACGATCACGTAGTCGTACGTAGTCGATCAACATAGTCGTACATAGTCGATCACGTCCAGCAGCTCCTCAGCAGCTCGTCCACGTGCAGCAAGATCGCCTCCGGTACCGCGGCTCGTTGTTGGCTCGTCGTGGCTCGTCGGCGGCTCGTCCAAGTGCTGCAGGTGCAACACCTCCAAGGTATCCACACGTGCAGGGAGGAAGCGTCGCAAGCCGGACTGCTAGATCCGCGAGTTACAACAGGCGAGTGCGTGGGAGGCGCGGCAGGTGTGTTTCGCCAAAAGGTGTAAACCCTAGGGCGCCCCCACCCCTCTATTTATAGAGGTTCCTGATGGGCCTCTGGATCCGAGGCCCATTAGTACTTCTAAACCTTATCCAACTCGGATCAGATCCGAATTGGGCTTCCAGCCCCTTAAGTGTGTGACCCTATGGGTTCGGATACGTATAGACATGGCCCGAGTACTCCTGCTCGGCCCAATAGTTGGTAGCGGCCTCTAGCAAGACGTGCCAACTCCTATACGCACACGAAGATCATATCAGACGAACCATCACAACATAATATACATGCTATTCCCTTTGCCTCACGATATTTGGTCTAGCTTCAAGCCGACCGCTCTTTCTCGATCCTGTGATTCGGAATCCCTTTGTAGGTTAACTCTTAACCGTACGTAGCATGGCCATGCATTTTTGGATCCGATCACTCGAGGGGCCCAGAGATATCACTCTCAATCAGAGAGGGGCAAATCCCATCTTGACTGACCATGTCTCATAGCATGCTTCTTGACAAACCCGAAAGCTACCTTTATAACTACCCTGTTACGGCGTAGCGTTTGATAGCCCCTAAGTAGGTCGATCCACATCTAGAATACATGCGACAGTCTCAGGTCTAAGGACAAAGCGTATATGTTGTTTAAAGAGAGAACTACTTCTCGTGTTGGGTCAGTCCTAGCACATGTCTCCACATGTGTCCACATTATTAGTTCAACATCTCCATGTCCATGACTTGTGAAACATAGTCATCAACTAATACATGTGCTAGTCAAATATTCATGTGTGTCCTCACATGAACTCCGACTAGGGACAACTTTAGAATAACCATACAAGTAAAGAGTTTCACATACAATTCACATAATTGCAAATCAATTCAAGTAGCCTTAAATGGATATTCAATGAACACAACATACAAATCATGGATACAAATGGAATATCATCATCTCTATGATTGCCTCTAGGGCATACCTCCAACAGTCTCCCACTTGCACTAGAGTCAATCTAGAAGGTACCTAATACCCATAGCTCTTACATGCGCATCATGCTTAGCCTGCGAGAGTGGTTTTGTCAACAGATCAGAAATATTCAGATCCGTGTGTATTTTGCATATCTTGATCTCACCCCGGTTAACGAAGTCTCGAATGAGAAGAAATCGCCGCATTACGTGTTTGTTCTTCTGGTGGTTCCTTGGCTCCTTTGCTTGCGCAATTGCCCCATTGTTATCACAGTAGAGATTCAATGGGCTGGACGCATTCGGGAACACACCAAGCTCAATGAGGAAATTCCTTATCCAAACACCTTCCTTCGCGGCTTCCGAAGCCGCGATGTACTCGGCTTCTGTCGTAGAATCGGCCACCGTCTCTTGCTTGGAACTCTTCCAACTAACAGCACCACCATTTAGCGTGAACACAAATCCTGATTGTGACTTTGAATCATCTCTGTCGGTTTGGAAACTAGCATCGGTGTAACCTGTTACAACGAGCTCCTCCTCACCTCCATAGACGAGGAACATATCTTTAGTCCTTCTCAAGTACTTAAGAATGTTTTTCACCGCTGTCCAGTGACTCTCACCTGGATCAGATTGGTGTCTGCTTGTCATACTTAGCGCATATGAAACATCTGGGCGAGTACTTATCATTGCATACATGATAGATCCAATAGCCGAGGCATATGGCACTCTACTCATGCGATCCCGCTCATCAGCAGTCGAAGGACACTGAGTCTTGCTGAGATGTATGCCATGTGACATAGGCAAGAACCCTTTCTTTGCCTCTTCCATGCTGAACCGCTTCAACACTTTGTCAATGTAAGTATCTTGGCTTAAACCTATAAGCCTTCTCGATCTATCTCTATAGATCTTAATACCCAGAATATATGCCGCTTCCCCTAAGTCCTTCATCAAAAAACTATTTTTCAGTGAAGTCTTTACGGATTCAAGCATAGGAATGTTATTTCCAATCAGTAATATGTCATCCACATATAAGATTAGAAATACTACAGAGCTCCCACTAACCTTCTTGTAAACACAAGACTCTTCTTCGTTCTTGGTGAAGTCAAACCCTTTGACCACTTCATCAAAACGAATGTTCCAACTCCTAGATGCTTGCTTCAATCCATAAATGGATCTCTGAAGCTTGCATACCTTTCCAGCATTTTTCGGATCGACAAAACCCTCGGGCTGTATCATATTCACGTCCTCAGTTAGGTTTCCATTCAGGAAAGCTGTCTTGACATCCATCTGCCATATCTCATAATCGAAATATGCAGCTATAGCTAGAATAATCCGAATGGACTTAAGCATCACTACGGGCGAGAAGGTCTCGTCGTAGTCAACTCCTTGAACTTGTCGAAAACCTTTTGCGACAAGTCGTGCTTTATAGATGTGAACATTTCCATCCATGTCCGTTTTCTTCTTATAGATCCACTTGCACTCTATGGCTTTAATACCATCAGGCGGGTCATCCAAGTTCCAAACTTGATTGTCTCCCATGGACTCTATTTCGGATTGCATGGCACTCTGCCATTTTTCGGAGTCTGGATCCATCATTGCTTCTGCATATGTCGCAGGCTCATCATTGTCCAACAATAATATTTCCCGCATTTCGCGGAGCCTTGCCGACCTTCGTGGTTGTGGCGGTGCTTCTCTTGCCATGGGTATCTCAACTTGTTCTGCTACGTTAGCATCACTCATTGATTCTTGCCCGATCGGCTCATCTAGAACTTCTTCAAGATGCACTGTCTTTCCACTCTTTTCTCCTTTGAGAAACTCTTTCTCTAGGAAAACCCCGTTCCGAGCGACAAACACTTTGCCTTCTGATCGGTTGTAGAAATAATATCCCAAAGTTTCCTTTGGATATCCCACGAAAATGCACTTATCCGACTTGGGTGTGATCTTGTCCGACTGAAGTCGCTTGACAAACACTTCACATCCCCAAATCTTTAGAAAAGACAAACTAGGAATCTTTCCAGTCCATATCTCATATGGTGTCTTAACTACGGATTTAGATGGTACCCTATTTAGTGTGAAAGCTGCTGTTTCTAGAGCGTATCCCCAAAATGACAACGGTAGGTCCGACTAGCTCATCATTGATCGAACCACGTCTAACAAAGTTCGATTACGTCGCTCGGACACACCGTTTCTCTGAGGTGTTCCAGGCGGCGTAAGTTGTGGAACAATTCCGCAACTCTTTAGATGATTGCTAAACTCGTGGCTCAAATACTCGCCTCCACGATCAGATCATAAGGCCTTAATTTTCTTGCCACGCTGATTTTCAACTTCATTATGAAATTCCTTGAACTTTTCAAAGGTTTCAGACTTGTGCCTCATCAAGTAGACATAGCCATATCTACTAAAATCATCAGTGAAAGTTATGAAGTATTGGAATCCTCCTCTAGCCGTCGTGCTCATTGGTCCGCATACATCACTATGTACGAGTTCCAACAAGTCTACTGCTCTCTCAGGAAATCCTGTGAAAGGCGTCTTGGTCATCTTGCCTAGCAAGCAAGCCTCGCATGTCTCATATGATTCAAAATCAAACGAAGTTAGAAGTCCATCAGAATGGAGCTTCTTCATGCGTTTTTCACTTATATGACCCAAACGACAATGCCACAAGTAGGTAGGACTCAAATCATTAGGCTGAGGCCTTTTAGCACTTACATTACAGACAGGTGAACCATCAAGATTTAAAACAAATAATCCATTCACAATGGGTGCAAAAGCCATAAACATATTATTCTTAGAGATCACACAACCATTGTTTTCACTCGAAAATGAATAACCATCCTTCATCAAACATGAAGGAGACAAAATGTTTCGACTTAAACTAGGAACAAAATAACAATTATTCAACTCCATAATAAATCCTGACGGGAGGTGGAGTTGCATCGTCCTGACGGTCAACGCAGCAACTCTTGCATTATTGCCCACGCGGAAATCAACTTCTCCTCTTTCCACGCTTCTACTTCTTATCATTCCCTGCATCGAATTGCAAATATGAGCAACCGATCCGGTATCAAATACCTAAGAATTAATAATTGTATTAGCGAGAAATATGTTGTCTATAACATTAACAACAAGCATACCTGAGGTAGAAGTACTCTTACTTCCGCCATTCTTCAACGAAGCTAGTTACTGCTTGCAGTTTCTCTTCCAGTGACCAAGTTCATGACAGTAAAAGCACTCTTTGTCTGGAGCAGGTCCAGGTCTAGCTTTAACCTTGGGCGGTGGGTTTGGCTTGGACGTTCCAGCCTTGCCCTTTTTCTTCCAAGAATTGCCCTTCTTCTTAAAGCTGGGCTTGTTCTGTATAGCCATCACATGGCTGGTACTAGCGCTTTTCTTGATGTCTACTTCTGCTATCTTGAGCATACCACACAGTTCATTCAAACCCTTCTCCGTCCCATGCATATGGTAGTTCGAGATGAAGTTCCCATAGCTAGGCGGAAGAGATGAAAGAATGAAGTCAGTGACCAACTCTTTGCCCATTGGGAAGCCCAGCTTCTCCAATCGCTGAGTGTAACCAACCATCTTGATTACATGTGGTCCTACTGCTGCGCCTTCTGCTAACTTCCACTCCAGAAAGGCTTTGGACACATTGAACCTTTCGGTCCTAGCCTGTGTCTGGAACATGTCCTTGAGCGCCACGATCATATCGTGTGCCTCATGATTTGTTTCGAATTGCATCTGCAGCTTGGGTTCCATGCAAGCAAGCATAAGGCAGCTTACCTCAAGATTAGCATCAAATGCCTTCTTGTAAGCAGCCTTAATGGCAGTAGATGCATCATCAGCAGGTACTGGTGGTAGTGGGGTGTCTAGAACATTTTCCTTTTTCTCAGCCCTGAGAACAATTCTCAGGTTACGGATCCAATCCGAGTAGTTTGTTCCATTCAACTTGTCCTTCTCAAGGACCGAATGCAAAGCAAACGATGCGGTGGTGTTCCTAGGTGCCATTTAATCTACAACAAAAGTAATGCAAAATACACTAAGACAAACGTATCCATGATAGAGCAAATTACATTAAACTATTTTAACAGAATCTACTCCCACTAAAATCAATATCCCTCTATTAAAACTTAGTGATTCAGGATCCACAACTAACAAGTCCACTAGTGAGCTTTAGCATCACCGCTAGCAAACGAGGTAGATCGGTAAGCAACTTTTGCTAATCATATCACATATGACTCCTGTTGTTGGGTGACATCTCTATGTCTCGACGCCCAACCTTTATGCCCCAAGGTCCTTAACCGTTAAGATAACCTTGTTAAGCAAACCAACCCTTATGCGTGTAAGTGTCCGACACAAACCCGTCTAGTCAAGGAAAACTAGTGGCACCCTAATTTCATAGACCCACCACTTAGTGTACAAGACATGGGACGGTGCAAGTTTTTGTTGGGAGGGCATACTAACTTAAACTTTGTGAGGGATCGTTCTACTTCTAACATCACAGCATGCAGAAAGTAAAATATAAACAGAATAGCATTCACACAGTTGTGACACAGTATGGCCCGTTTTCATATGGTGATCTCCATCTCCATAGAACCTGTTCACCATGGTGATCTCCATCTCAATGTTCCATGTGCGCCATCCTCCTGGTGATGAGTCCTCCAAGAACTAGAGCATGCTATTACGCCTAATAGCTAGTAAAGAATCTAGTAATGAAGATTACATAGTTGCTTGGATCATCACAGATTGGTACGCAGACCATTAAATACAATAAAGTGACAACACATATGGCTCCTGCCGTGTTGCCGTACGCGCGACACGCAGGTCACGAATGAGTTACACACATGCATCACATACACAAGGGGGCTATACTGATCACAAGATACATACATACATCCTGCAAAACAGAGTTAGGCGTCCTAACGTTCCAAACTTCGGAGGCCCGAAACTCCATCTTCCAAGCCGAATTTGGGAAATCTAAATTCACCGAAAATGGCAAAGCAGTTGAATTTCATGTGTAACTTTTTCTGTAGATCAATTTTCATATAAAATTCGCCCCATTCCGAGATCGTACCGAAAAGTTACGGCTGATTTACCGAAGCATACGCATCCGGCAAAATCCCAACCCCAGCAGTAGATCCCATCTACTATTGCACATCTAATGCGCCTGGCGTATGACCCTGGATCTCGATTCGACCAATCATATTAATCTTCGCTCACTGCAACTGGATTTACGTGTATCACTTAACTCCGATGGCGGAAACCGACCGGTAGGAGTATGTCGTTACACTACCATTGCAGCAAGGGCACGAAACCAGGACATAGATCAAACAGAAAACTCGCATATCTCCATATGCACACATCCCGAATCCAAAACTAAGCAGCTACGGCTCTTGATACCACTGTTGGGATACGAGGTAGGCTACACTAGCGCAATTCAAAAATTCTACCGCGTATAACCAGGAAGAACTGCCGTATAAGGATCACGGGATTACCACTCGACGCACTACTGGTGCGGAAGATGTAGATATGCGTCGATGCAGTGAAGACGATCACGTAGTCGTACGTAGTTGATCAACGTAGTCGTACGTAGTCGATCACATCCAGCAGCTCCTCAGCAGCTCGTCCACGTGCAGCAAGATCGCCTTCGGTACCGCGGCTCGTCGTTGGCTCGTCGTGGCTCGTCGGCGGCTCGTCCAAGTGCTGCAGGCGCAACACCTCCAAGGTATCCACACGTGCAGGGAGGAAGCGTCGTAAGCTGGACTGCTAGATCCGCGAGTTACAACAGGCGAGGGCGTGGGAGGTGCGGCAGGTGTGTTTCGCCAAAAGGTGTAAACCCTAGGGCGCCCCCACCCCTCTATTTATAGAGGTTCCTGATGGGCCTCTGGATCCGAGGCCCATTAGTACTTCTAAACCTTATCCAACTCGGATTAGATCCGAATTGGGCTTCCAGCCCCTCAAGTGTGTGACCCTATGGGTTCGGATACGTATAGACATGGCCCGAGTACTCCTGCTCGGCCCAATAGTCGGTAGCGGCCTCTAGCAAGACGTGCCAACTCCTATACGCACACGAAGATCATATCAGACGAACCATCACAACATAATATACATGCTATTCCCTTTGCCTCACGATATTTGGTCTAGCTTCAAGCCGACCGCTCTTTCTCGATCCTGTGATTCGGAATCCCTTTGTAGGTTAACTCTTAACCGTACGTAGCATGGCCATGCATTTTTGGATCCGATCACTCGAGGGGCCCATAGATATCACTCTCAATCAGAGACAGGCAAATCCCATCTTGACTGACCATGTCTCAAAGCATGCTTCTTGACAAACCCGAAAGCTACCTTTATAACTACCCTGTTACGGCGTAGCGTTTGATAGCCCCTAAGTAGGTCGATCCACATCTAGAATACATGCGACAGTCTCAGGTCTAAGGACAAAGCGTATATGTTGTTTAAAGAGAGAACTACTTCTCGTGTTGGGTCAGTCCTAGCACATGTCTCCACATGTGTCCACATTATTAGTTCAACATCTCCATGTCCATGACTTGTCAAACATAGTCATCAACTAATACATGTGCTAGTCTAATATTCATGTGTGTCCTCACATGAACTCCGACTAGGGACAACTTTAGAATAACCATACAAGTAAAGAGTTTCACATACAATTCACATAATTGCAAATCAATTCAAGTAGCCTTCAATGGATATTCAATGAACACAACATACAAATCATGGATACAAATGGAATATCATCATCTCTATGATTGCCTCTAGGGCATACCTCCAACACATTAGTACTTCTAAACCTAATCCAACTCGGATCACATCCGAATTGGGCTTCTAGCCCCTTAAGTGTGTGACCCTATGGGTTCGGATACGTATAGACATGGCCCGAATACTCCTACTCGGCCCAATAGTCGGTAGCGGCCTCTAGCAAGACGTGTCAACTCCTATACGCACACAAAGATCATATCAGACGAACCATCACAACATAATATACATGCTATTCCCTTTGCCTCACGATATTTGGTCTAGCTCCAAACCGACCACTCTTTCTCGATCGTGTGATTCGGAATCCCTTTGTAGGTTAACTCTTAACCGTACGTAGCATGGCCATGCATTTTCAGATCCAATCACTCGAGGGGCCCAGAGATATCACTCTCAATCAGAGAGGGGCAAATCCCATCTTGATTGACCATGTCTCACAGCATGCTTCTTGACAAACCCGAAAGCTACCTTTATAACTACCCTGTTACGGCGTAGCGTTTGATAGCCCCTAAGTAGGTCGATCCACATCTTGAATACATGTGACAATCTCTGGTCTAAGGACAAAGAGTATATGTTGTTTAAAGAGAGAACTACTTCTCGTGTTGGGTCAGTCCTAGCACATGTCTCCACATGTGCCCACATTATTAGTTCAACATCTCCATGTCCATGACTTGTCAAACATAGTCATCAACTAATGCATGTGCTAGTCTAATATTCATGTGTGTCCTCACCTGAACTCCGACTAGGGACAACTTTAGAATAACCATACACGTAAAGAGTTTCACACACAATTCACATAATTGCAAATCAATTCAAGTAGCCTTTAATGGATATTCAATGAACACAATATAAATCATGGATACAAATGGAATATCATCATCTCTATGATTGCCTCTAGGGCATTCCTCCAACAGCCTTTGGGATTCAGAAGGAACCGACGGGGTTGGTTGGGTTCTTTAGGGGTCAGGGTCGGAAACTGCATGTTGAGCGCTTATGCTCAGGGGAGCTGAGTCAGTGGAATTAGAGACTCGGATTAGGATTAACTCGGATGATTTAACCAGGGTCGTTACAGCCTACCCCCCTTAAAAAGAATCTCGTCCCGAGATTCGGGTGTAAGGGTAACCAGTGGGGGTGTGCAGTCCTTACCTCCTTGGGTGAAAAGAAAACCTCGGAAGTGTTTGTTCAGATACTCTTCTGTTTCCCAGGTTACTTCTTCCTCTGTGTGGTTGTTCCATAGTATCTTGTACATTTTGACTGTTTGCCGTCGGGTATGTCTTTACTTTCGGTCGAGGACCTTGGCTGGATACTCAGTGTAAGTTAGGTCGGGCTCGATTTGAAGTTGCTCCTATCCCAAGATCTCAGTTGGAACTTGGACACATTTCTTCAGTTGGGAGACATGGAAAACATCATGAATGGCCGAGAGCTATTCTGGGAGTTGGATCCGGTACGCAACGGGTCCACAAATTTCCACAATCTCATAAGGGCCAACGTAACGGGAAGCCAATTTTCCTTTTACTCCAAACCGTTGCACTCCTTTAGTTAGGGAGACTCAAAGATATACGTGATCACCAATATCAAACTGCAGGGGTCTCCTTCTCCTGTCGGAGTAACTTTTCAGTCGGGATTGGGCGGCCTTGAGATTTGCTTGAATTATCTTCACTTGTTCTTCTGCTTCTACTACTAAGTCACAGCCGTAGGTCTGTCTTTCGCCAACTTGTGACCAATTCAACAGCGTGCGACATTTCCGACCATATAGGGCTTCAAACGGTGCCATCTTCAAGCTAGTCTGATAGCTGTTGTTATAAGAGAACTCTGCCAACGGTAAGCACTTATCCCAATTCTTGCTATAGTGGATGACACATGCTCTCAACATATCTTCAAGGATCTGATTCACTCTTTCGGTCTGACCATCGGTTTGAGGGTGATAAGTAAATCTACAAAAGAGCTTGGTGCCAAGTGATGCTTGTAGCTGCTCCCAAAAACGCGCTACAAACTGAACACCTCGATCAGATATGATCGTCCTAGGCACACCGTGCAGGGAAACAATACGGTCAAGATACAACTCTGCATATTTCTTGGCCGTGTAGGTGGTGTGAACCGGAAGGAAGTGGGCAGTCTTGGTAAGACGATCCACAATCACCCAAATGGAATCATGTCACTGCGATATAAGGGGCAGTCCAACAATGAAGTCCATGCTGATGTCTTCCCATTTCCAAGAGGGAGATAGAAAGTAACAGCCACGCACCTACAAGATGGAAGCAACATTCATCGCTAAGAGGAGGCTGTGCGCCTCTGCCTGCAAGGGAGAAATGGCTGAGCATTTGGCTCTGATTTGAAGAGACCAAGAAGGGTGGCTTGTGCGTTGTAGCATTGGTAAAGAGAATTCCCAAGCCAGCCTTTTGATTTACATATGATGCGTCAATCCTGCAGCAAAGGTTGCTAGATAAAAGATGTGAAAAATAAATATCATCTTGTAAGTAATGTGATGTGGTCAGAATGTTCATGCTTTGGTCAATACGATACGCTTCATATTGAGCTTTTTGAGAAGCCTTTGCTTGGTAAATGATAGTGTGCACAGAGCAGTCTTTACGTTGAAACCTATGATCATTTCTTGCTTTCCAAATGTGCCAAAGGATGTAACAGGATGTAACAAACAACTGATCCTCTTCACAAGTAAGATTTCTAAAAGTCAACACCACTTCTTCTGGCAGTCCTGCCACGCCCAACCGCACGGGCCATGCCGGCCTGAATTCGTATCTGTCCGATCGTGTAAATCCGTCCTTCCGTGAGCAGGTAGGTAGGCACGCAGTAGGTAGTCATGTGATTTTTTTGCAAAAAAGCTCTCCAATTTTTCATTAATCGTGTTGGGGTCCACGGAGGCCCTCCTCCTATAGTAAACATGTTCGATTTATTTGCAACACGCCCCTAGGTTCCAGAATATTTCAATATCAAAAGAGAAAATCCTGATTTTGCGCCGTTTTTAAAAAAAAACCGTCGGCCGACCATTTTGCGAAGAACCCTAATGCGTGCCCGGCCTTGAGCTGCCGTCCTCTCCCAATTCTATCTTAGAAAAATTGGTTTCATAGCCCTCAAAGATCACTACTTCCATAAAACACCATTAAAAAGTGGTGAACCGTTCCTGAAAATACCATTGGGTTACCTTTTATGGCTAACAGGAACCTTTTCTGTCTACAGCGCAA